>NW_009613813.1:5803-9104 GCF_000690535.1 Cariama cristata
GGCATTTTGCCAGGGCGGTGGGTCAGGCTGGAGCGCTGCGTCTGTAAACAGGGGGTAGTGCCCACGGACGCACGTGCCTCGACACGTGGCCCGGTCATGGTGGGAAAGAAAAGACTGCCAAATTTGAAGTCATTTCACAAACGAGCGAGGGGATGAGGAGTTTTCACAGTGGATTGAACCTCGGATGATACCGGGAACACAGGGTGCTGGTCCGGCTGAGAGCTGGGCAGTTCATTGCGTGGAGGAGAAGTGGTCTGAGCCTCTCAAAAGGACCGGGGAAATTCAGCCGTCGGCAGAGGACAAAGCAACCGGCAGCTGGTTCCCTCGGGCACTCGCCCATCACCAGACTTCGCATTTCTTGGGGGGATTCATGGGGGAGCCGAGGGGGCAGCCGAAATGCTCCGCAAACTCCCGGGAGTTGGAGACTGTGCCAATGACGCGGAAACGCGAGGGGCTGTGGGGGTCGGTGATGAGCCCCTCGTGTGAGCTCTCCGGTGTGCGAACCGAACACCACACCTGCAAACGGAGGGCAAGAGGCATGAGTGACGGTGTCCACAACCACAGGGTCCCGCTCAGTGCCGAACTGGACCTCCCCGCTTGCGTGACAGGCACCAGCACAGCTGGGGCTCCAGCTTTGTCTCCCTTTTTAACCAGCACCACCCCGACCTGGCTCTCCATCTGCTACGCAGCATCTCTGGAGACCTCGCTTCAGCTGTCACACCCTGCTAACACCACCTAGGCATGCCTCTACCCCCCAAAAACCTGTGCGCCCACCCTCCCTGCCCACCACCAAGTGACCTACCTGCGCAAAGCCAACGAAGAAGAGCTGGTGGTTGGTGAGGCCGAGGGTCGGGAGGGTTTCCTCATCCCCATTCTTTTTCAGCCAGTTTTGATACGCCTGGAGGCCAGGGAGCACAGCAGGCTCAGAGGACGACAGCAATCCACCACACCATGCCCCCCGCCGCATCTCCCCAGCCCCGTGGCCCTACCCGGTAGGCAGCCTTGAGGCCCCCGTTGTCGGCGATGTTCTCCCCAAGGGTGTGCTTGCCATTGACAGCCTCGCCGTTGACGGTGTAGTTGCCGTACTGCTCCACCATGCACGCCGTCTGACGCTTGAAGGCCTCCACCGAGGAGTTCTTCCACCAGGGACGCAGGTTGCCGTCCTTGTCGTATTCCCGGCCTGCCAAAAACACAGCAGATCCTTCGTCACCCCACTGGCCACCCCTCCAGCAGCCCGCCTGCCTGGTCCTGGCCATACCTTGGTCATCGAAGGCATGTGTCAACTCATGGCCCACCACCACGCCAATCCCACCAAAATTCAGTGACCTGCAGGAGAGCGATGCCGAGATTCAGAGAGCAGCCGCTGCAACCCACAGCCATGAAATTCAGCCTTGAGTTTTGGGACAGGAGGAACTTTGGGGATCCTGCTGTCCCCATTTTCCCTATGCTCTTACTTGGGAGACGCACGGGTGTAAAAAGGGGCCTGGAGGATGCCGGCGGGGAAGACGATCTCGTTCTTGGTGGGAGAGTAGTACGCATTGACCGTCGGAGGTGTCATGCTCCACCTGCAGAGACACGGACACGGCCAACGTGGCGGCACAAACCCATTGCCAATGTTTGCTCCAATGCCATCCGCTGATCACGGTGCAAAGCCATCGGCCCAAATTTAAACTCCCCAAAACCAGCGTGGTCTGGTGGACACCAAATCCCAGTGCTCCAGGTGTTGTGACATTCCCTGCTGAGCACAATGGGGAAGCGGAGCAGAGGACTTACTGGTCCCGATTCGGCGGTTTCCGGAGCTGGTCGGCGGTGACCCTGGCCGAGAAGTTGTAAAACTGCATAACGTTCTCGAAGTAGAGGTCGGACACGGCCTCGTACTGCAAAAGAGCAAGGCGTGAGTGGCATGGGGAGATTGCCCACAGCCCCGCTCCTCCCTCCATCGTCATGTTTGAGCTCCTGGAGCTGGCCGAGTTGCAGCCGCTCTTGTTTCTCCTCCTCTCCAACATCTGCAGGGTCTCGGGAGGGGAATGAATCACCGTTACGGAAACCAACTCCTCCTTTTCCTGGGCAGGGATCCTGAGAGGCCCAGTCACCCCAGGGCTGGCCTGCAGCTCTCTGGGAATTCTCTAGAGAAGGGCCAAGGACATCAGCGAGATCCTTCTGGAGGAAACCTGGGGTTCAAGGCTGCCCTGAGGCCATGGTGATGGGCACGTGTCCTGCACACACTAGCGGAGTGGGGGAACAGGAGACCCAGGGGACATATCTGACCAACTCACATCACCGAAGACTTTATCCAGCTCCTTGGGGTCCATGATGAACTTGGGGTAGCCGATCATGTTGTAGATGGCATCTGCCTGGGGGGGTGACAAGGACCAAAGTGCTTTTGGTGCCAGGGATGGAAGGACAGGCTTGCCCGGCTCCACCACCATTACCCTCTCCTCCCCAGCGCTGCTGCCAGGGCCTCACCTTCTCTTTGGCCGATTTCCTCGTCTCTTCGTCCATCCACTGCAAGGTCTCCAGGCTTTCCTCAAAGGCTGTTTTAATCTCTGCAATCATTTCCTCTGCCTAGACAAAACAAGGCAGCACAGCGTCGGTCCAGAGAGCCGGCTTCCCACTCCAGAGAGGTCAAGGAGCCTTCGCACCGGCAGGGAGGAAGAGGCCGGGAGGCCGAGACGGCATGCAGACCGGTGAAAAACCCGGCAAACGAAGATGCACAGTGAACAAAACAAGGTGGAGATAGAAACATTGGTTGCCCCGACGGTGCCACCATCGCAGTGGCTTTCCCGGCACCGGGACTCGCACACCGCTCGCCTGGGGACGCACCACCTGCTTGCTGTCCTCGGCGAAGGTGGCCTTGACGAACATGGCCCCCAGGGCAAAGCCCAGGTTGTTGTCCGTGTCGCTGATGCAAAACTTCCAGCGCGGGAGGCAGGTCTGCATGGGACAAGAGGTGGTCGTCAGTGGTGGCGTGGCCAAAGCCCCCCCCACCTTCCCATCCCCTTGCCCCGCCGGGAGATGAGGTCCACATCCATCCCCCTGCCTGGAGCTGCCACCCCAAAACCTGCCCCACATCTCTACTTTTTGGAAGCAATGTGACAGGGACTTGGCTTAACACACTGTCACCGTTTTAACGGCGATTTGGGGGCATCGGGGTCTCCACCCTCACCTTCTTCGTCCCGTACATCACTTCCATGAATTTTTCCTCGGCATCCTGGAAGCGCTGGTCGAGGAAAGGGCTGGTTTTCCGCACCAGGTTCCAGATCATGTAGTTGTTGAGGAGACTGCGGCGAGAGGCTGTGAG
>NW_009613813.1:9179-12951 GCF_000690535.1 Cariama cristata
GTCAGAGACCTGCTCCAGGTACTCCTTGGCATAGACCACGACGGGCTCTGACTCATTAAGCTCTACAGGGTAGAAGACCGTGGCGAGGAAGGGCATCCAGTCCACGGCCGGCGCCAGCTCCTGTGAAAGCCATGCTGCTGCTACGGACCCAAAAACCATCGGAGGGGGTGGCAGCCGCTTCCCAAGTTGGAAGCTGCTGCATCAGCCCCTGTTTGAGGGCAGCGGCTGATTTTGCTGAGGCCGGTTCCCATAACAGCAGCATCCTTGAAAGGTCAGAGGGGAGTAAACAATTTCCTCCCACAAAGGAAATGAAAGTGGGGCGGGTGTCAAAAACGTTGACACAACCCATTAGGGCCCCTGTGGGGACACGGGGAGGTGACGGGACTGACGTCTGCAGCTGTGCCGCGGGCAGCAGCACCGGGAGGGCGTCAGTGCTGCAGTGGGCCAGCTGCTGGCTGCGGAGGTTGTCCAGATGCTGGAAGGAACAGGTCAGGGTGGGACTTCCCCAAGGAGGGCACGGGCCAAGCTATTGCACAAGAGCTTCCCAGGAACTGTCAGCTGGTGCCAGGCTTCCTTGGAAGAGCTGCATCACCTCCATCCATCCATCCCGCTTCCCAAACCACAGCGGAGCAGGGAAACTCGCCAACCCCATCCCTACCTTCAGGTCTCCAGCTGTCATTTTATGGTAGATGACCTCCTCATCCCGGTGCTTCTCCTGCGGGATAGTGATGTTGGCCAATGCCGTCTCAAAGTCCAAGATCTGCTGCATCTGCTGCCGTGTCGACTCCTCGTCGGTGCCTCCCAGGAACATCCCCAGCTGCACCATGTAGTTCAGGTACCCGGCAAGCACCTTCGTGGTATGACATGGGGGGGATCAGCATGGTGGGTGCCACCCACCCATGGCACCTCTCCGGCAAAGCCACATTTCCCCTGACAACCTTACCTTCTCATTCTCTGTCTTGTTTAGGTAGTAATCTCTTGACGGCAGGCCTAACCCTGACTGATCCACCTGGATGACGTTACTGTTGGAGTTTTTGGAGTCGGCGCTGACGTAGACGGAGAAGAAGGGCGAGGTGCGGTAATGCGCCGTCACCTCCCGCAGCGTCGCGTTGAAGTTGTCACCGGCCCAGGGACCCGTGATGTTCCAGCCACCCAGCTGGGGACAGACAGCAACCAGCTTTTGGGTAAGGAATAACCACCTGGCATTGCTTAAATATCCCCCCAATACGCATCCTGGGGGGAAACATCTTGCAATGGGGCTAAAAAGCCCAGGAGAGGCAAGACCTGCCTATAAATCCCTGCCTCCCTCTGCCCGCCGGCCCTGGGGGATGCTCTTCCCCAGGAAGCACCAGGAATGAGGTCTGGAGCGGGCTGGGACTGCCCATAAATGAGCTTTTTCTCCCACTTTGCAGAGAGAAGACAGCTTTTCCGCAGGGAAGGGGACGAACCTTTTGGATGAGCTCTATGAGCGGAGCGGCACGCAACTCCTCGATCTTGCTCTCGTTCATGCAGGCTTGGTAATAACGCTGTGCCTTGCGCTCCGCCTCGCTCGACACGTTGGCCGTGGTGTTTTCTGCGGGAGGTACCCGGGGGGGCTCACAGGGGGTCCCCAGGGACAGGCATTCGGCCCCCACGGGGGCTGCTGATGCACACTGGAGCCCCCACCCTTCCACCAGAGAAACATTCAGCCCTGTTTTTAGGCAAAACCAGGCTCCGAAAAGGCACCGAGGATTGCCCTGCCGGTCCTCTCTGTGCCCCCAAGAGCACCCCATGGCCCCCAGCCCTTCCTGGCCTCCTGCCTCCATCTCCTCTCCCACCCGCAGCAACTGCTCCGGCTCTTTGGAGCAGAAAGATAAAGAAATTAAAAACAAAAAGCATTTTTCCAGCAGCTCTGATGTTCCCAGCATCATCCAACCCCCTGCGCTGCCCTTGCCCCTGTGCTGGTGCTCCCCAGCCCTATATTATTTATTCCTACAAGAACAAACAATAAACCTATTTTTCTCCTCTGTCTCCAAAGCCTTCCTTTTATTTTTTTTTTTTTCTCACCCTTCTAAAATTCTGCTTCCCCAGAGGGTTGATTTTTTTTTCCCCCCCCTCATGACACAGCTTGCACCTTTGGCTTCCCAGCTGTGTGGTTTTATTAACTAAAGGTCCCTCGGCTCCAAGGAATTCAAGGAAATGCCAAGCACGACCACTTGGCTGGAGGCCCGGTCCCTTCTCCCGGTAAAACCAGCGCCAGATTTCTGCGGGAAGAGCCAGAGACGAAGCCGTTCTCGCACCACCCCCCTTCTCCCAAAAGACAACACTCTTCCTAAACCTTCTCTTTCCAGATAATCAGCCCCAGCACAGTGGAAAGTGCTGATAAGGAGCCAGTTGTTTGCTCAAAGCCTGGACAAACCGTCCCCGACGGTTGCTTGGATAAGCCGCCCCGCTTTAGTGTTCACACGCAGAGCCTGAGCCCGGGATCCTCCCTCCATTGGGGGAGTTTTGGCCCCCCAAAAAGGCCAGATTAGCAGCCAGCCCCTCAGAAAGGCCGCAAGCTATAGCAGGAGGAAAACCCCATATCCTTGGGGTGATATTGGGGTGCCACAGCCTCCGGATGCAGTCTGGGGTGCAAGTCCCGAATTTAAGAGCTCCTAGGCACGCCGCCACAGGGTTTGCGGAGCTGAGGCCAGGACCCTTCCCCTACTTGGTGCCAAAGAGCTGCAACGCTGCGGTCAGAAATGCCAAGGGCATCCAGGAGAGCAAACGCAGCCAGGATCTGCTTCCCAGTGTCCTCACAGCACGTGTGTCACAGATTGGTTTGATGCTGGGGTTTAAGTCCAACCTTACATCCCCGCCGGCACGTTTTCAGCATCCCCCAGACCTAACGGGGCTCCTCGACACCACGGGGGTCCCACCGCTGCCACGTACTCACCCAGCAGATGCTTCATGATGGCCTGGTTGTGCTCCCAGAGGTTGTTGAAGGTGCCCCAGCGCGAGTGGCCATCGGGGAGGGGGTTGGCCTTGATCCAGCCCCCACAGGCGTAGCTGAAAAAGTCCTCGCAGGGATTCACCGCCCGGTCCAGCGAACCAAGGATGGAGCTGGTGATGGAGATGCAGGCTTCTGACAGGCACACGGCGGGCGGCCCTGGGGGTGGGAATGACGGGTTCAGCTCCCCCACTGAGGTGCTACGAGCTGCACCGGGCAGCATCCTGCCCCGCGACAAAGGGTGTGGGCAAATATCCCATCCGGTGCCGGAGCATCCTGCCCTGTACCTTAACATCTCGCTCCAGGGCGGGTGATACAAACCAGCATCCCATCCCACACCCAATCATCCCGTCCCAGGACGAAGGATGTGGGCAAGCGTCTCATCCTATGCCCAAGCATCCCACTCTGGGGTGAAGGATGAGGGCAAGCAACCCATCCCGTGCTCAAGCATCAAGCTCCAGGGTAAAGGGCGCAGATGAGCATCCCATCCTGCACCTCAGCATCTCACCCTGCGGCAAGGGATGCAGGTGACCATCCTGACTCGTGCCCACGCACCCCACTCCACACCTGAACATCCTGCCTGGTACCTAAGAACCCCGCCCTGGGGCAAGGGATGCAAGTGAGCGTCCCATCCCGCACCCAAGCATCCCATCCCAGGGAACCCCCCCAGCAACCCACCCTGGTCAAGGGGGTAGGATCCCTGCGCGGTGCGAGGACTTACGGGCTCTGTACTGGAAGATGAGACCCAGCAGACATGCCGCCAGCACCCCCACCAGCACCCCCACCAGCACCACAAGCTGC
>NW_009613813.1:12977-13532 GCF_000690535.1 Cariama cristata
CTGCTCCTCGAGCCACGGAAGTTCACCTGTGGGAAAAGCAGAGATGTTTCCCCACTGGCCGAAAAACCCACCGACGCATCCCCCATTTTGCTTCCTACAGCCCGCGGCACGCATTTGGCCCCCGCGAGGGATCCGGCACGGTTCGGGCTGGGAAAGGCAGCAGCTGCCTTCCAGAAACTGGCCAGGAAGGGCGGTACAATGGCAGGAAAGGGAGCGGGGCGAGCGTTTCGGCAGGCTCACCTGCCACCCCATGCTACCCCAAACCCCTCCTTGAGCACGGCTGTAAGCCCCCGCGTGTCCCCATCCCCACGGCCGGTGCTCGGACAGGGTGGGGGCTGCGGGGGCAGTGGGAAGTGCCGTAACAGGATACTCCCACTCGGCCGAAAAACATCCCCAGGAAACACCCCGATGCGATGGTGAGCGGCGATGGCCCCGCTGGGGAAAATAAAAACACAGCAGAGCTCTGATTTTTGGGGCAGAAAACACCACTCCAGGCAGAGACCGATGGGGCTGGGAGAGGGGCCAGCACCAAGAGCATTGCTCCGGCCCCAAATC
>NW_009613813.1:13574-13871 GCF_000690535.1 Cariama cristata
GTTTTCTTTTTTCCCTCGCCACCCTCAGCCCTTTTTAAGCCTCCTTCCCGCTGCTCGGGAGGAATTAACCTAATCCCCTTTTGTGCGGGGACAAAGCTCCCACCGCCACGATAATTGCTCACCCTGGCCACACCAGGAAGGGGTTCGGTCGGTGGAAAAACTGGGTGCTGGGGCGTTGCAAACAGCTGAGCCAGGATCTGGCCCCGCTGGCTCTGGGTGCTGGGAGAGGAGCGAAGGGCAGCGGCGATGGGCGCCAGCAACGGCTCTGCCCACGCCCGACTTTGCCCCACGAATGGC
>NW_009613813.1:13938-14371 GCF_000690535.1 Cariama cristata
CGCCCCCCCCCCGAGCCCCTCCTGGAAAGCCGTTGGGGGACCCATCGCCTTCGCCAATGGAGTCCAGGGGGTCTTCGTCATCCAGCGTCGCCCGCTTGTAGGTCGACATCTGCACGGGGAGATCGGCAAACGGAAGTGCTCGGGGTTGAGGAAGAGGAGAAGGAAGGGGAGGAAGGTGTAGGCACCCTCGGAAGCGGCTTCCTCCTCCGGGGAGCTAAATCTCGAACGGCTCCGGGGTAGCAAAGCACTAAGCAAACGCCGGAGGAAGGTTATGGAGAGCTGGAGCCAAAGGCTGAGCGAAGCCTGAACCCGCCTCGCTCTCCCCCCGGGGCCGCATTGTGCAACCTCCCCTTCAGCCTGGAACACGGCCGGATCCTCCTCCACCAGCTCCCAGCCCCGCAACGGGGTGAGGGACCCCCCCCCTCCCCATGCC
>NW_009613813.1:14441-14705 GCF_000690535.1 Cariama cristata
CAAGGCGGGCAGCAGAGAAGACTGCTTTTCACCCCAAAACTACCGCCTTGCTCACGCTCCACACCCCATCTGTGAACCATGTGCACCCCAAAACACCCCATGGGGTCCCTCTGAGCACCCAAAGGTGACGGCACCTTGAATTTCGGCTGCCGACGGGCTCCCTCCCAGCTCCTTGTCTCCCGGGGCGTTATCTTGCACCGGTGCCCAGCTCTTATCTCATCTCCACGCAGACAAACAAGGAGAAACCTCACGGGTTGGCTGCCA
>NW_009613813.1:14727-15405 GCF_000690535.1 Cariama cristata
TTCCCGCCTGGCATGGCCCTACCACCCAGCCAGATTGTCTCCCGCCAGGGAAAACAGCCCTCTGCCTGCCGCTGAGGGGGTGAGCACCCCAAAATCCACTCTGACCTCTGCCACCGATGGGCCGAGTGGCACCGGTCACATCCCTTCACCCCCCGACAGGACTCAGGGTGGGGGACTGCACCCACGTGGATGTCCCTGTCCCGCTGCCATCGTCCCCAAAGGGACACTGAGTTGATCCAAACCCGGCACTGCTGTGCCTCAGTTTCCCCTGGCAGGAAGGTGCATGCAACGAAAGCGCCAGTTCTCAGCCCTGTTGCCAATAACGGCCTTCCCAAGCCTCCCCTTGCACAATTCACGATGAATCCCAGCCTCTCCCCGCATCCCAAATCACAGCCTGGGTTTAATTAGCCACAAAACCCAGCTGGGGAAGGAAAAAAAATTAAAAGAAAAAGGCAGTTCCCCTCCTCAGTTGTGCAAAAAGCTCCGCTTCCAGCCCCAAAATCTCCCCCGGGTGCCCGCCTTGAGCCTGCAGACCTCGAGGTGGGAAAGCTTTAACGGCAAGATTTTATCGCTGGTGCAATCTGGGTTATCCTGTCCTTTTTCCAGCCCCTTTCACTTTTTCCTCTTGTTCTCGCACGTGGCTGAAATCTGCCGCTCCCGGCACAAATCCCCACTCGT
>NW_009613814.1:0-4842 GCF_000690535.1 Cariama cristata
ACCCTTCCTGAGCTGTGGAGCGTGGCCGGTCTGCTCCTCGGCCAGGGGAGATTCATGGTTGATGCCAGTGCATTCATTAATACACATGCGTTAAAAAAACCCCCACAAACCCCAACCAGACATCAACTGTATTTCCATGGTGCTAATCCATCCAGTTGCCAAGAAATGAATATAACTATCAACTCCAGCCCTCTTTCAGGAGTTTTTTTTTTCTTTTTAATTTTCTTGATGGTACTCAAGTGGAAAGAAATGATGTAGCAGAGACCACCCCTAAAACTCTGTAATTGCGGTATATGCGGCAGTACGAGTTACAGTATGTACGTGTTAAGAAGCAAGAAAACTGCATTTCGTTTTAAAGTGTATCCTCCATTGCAGCTCCTGCAGATGAAATGCGTCTTAGACTCCCACAGATGATAAGCAACGATAAAAGTGTATCTGTTAACTGAGCTACTGCTGAGTTAGTGTCCGCTTACCCTCATGTACAAGCCAAATGGTTTGTGCCCTTAAACCTGTAGATTCACCCCTGCGATAGGAAAGGAGACAGACTGATCTGGCCGGTGCATAAACAAGTTCTTTTGGTTTATTTTCCCAATGTTCTGATAGTTGTTACCAGCCACAGTGAGATCGCAGGAGGAACAAGACTGTCTTTCATGTCCCACAATGAATTTGCTGGTGTGGCAAGTAGTAAAAGCCTCTTTTGATTCAAAACCAGAAGCAGCTGATTGTAGAAAATATTCTTGGAGACTCGTTGTTACAAAGAGTTCTTGTCTCAGGGCCGTTACACGCTGAGTCGGCAGGAGACTCTTAACGTTTCTGGGTTTATTTGGAAAAAGAAATGATAATCAGGACACATAAAATAAATGGTAGAATGTATGATATTGGTTAGATTAAGGAAGGTTGTTCCCCAGAAGACCTATATTTTCAGTCTCAGACCTCTTAAAGGCTCTCTTGTAATTTAAAATAAAGACGGTAATGCTGAATTCTGTCTTGTTCTCAGCCATTTGTTAGTTCTCACTTGAAACCGGAATGTTCCGTGCCCTCATCAGGAGTGTCGTAAAGGCTGGGAAAATGTGGGAGTGTTGGATGAAAGACCCGAAGGGTGACCGAAGAGCCACCAATACAACTTGACTCATGTAGTTGCGTTATGGTAATGCTGGGGAAGCCTGCAGGGAAATCGGAGCGAATTGTGCAAAGAGAGACGGTTCCTGCAGGAAGGAGGTTACAGTTGAACAGACCTGAGGGAGTAAAAGAAGTAGAAGCTGTTTTGGTGAAATTGGTGGGAAGCAAGGATACCAACAGGGGACTGGAGAGAGCACCCTTGGGCTCATGGTGCGTGGTGCTCAGGCGTTCCTGCTGCCCGGCGGCATGGCGGGGCTCGGCAGGCACCGGCCGGCGGTGCAGGAGGAGAGGGGAGACCTCTCGCTGGTTGGAAGCCGGGCAGCAGGGGATAACCACAAGAGTGGGGGATAACCGCCTGTCGGAGGGGAGAGTGGGATGCTCCATGCGGAGCGGGATGCTCGCCTGCCTCCGAGAGCTGCGCTGGAGCCACGAGGCCACGGTGCAGAACCGCGTGCCCGAGCGCGGGGCGGGAGGCTGGGCCAGCACTCGGCTGGGGTGCGGAGCCCTGGGGTGCTCTGCAGGGAGCGGGGGATTTGCCCGCCCTTTGCCTGGTCTTGTGCGCGCGTAGCACAGGACTTCCAGGGAGGATCAACTCCCACGGTGCAAACAGCTCTAGGGCTATTTATCCTAAAAATACGGGGGAATTCTGCTTGCCTATGATCAATCACGCACCGGTTGCTGCTCTGAGCCTAATAATTTTTTCACAATACCTCACCATTTGCTTCTACATAAAGCACAAAGTTAAACAAGAAGTAGGTGTAGCGCCTTTTCTTTTCTGCTTTGAGCAGCCTTTGTTGCTTTCGTTAGGTACACAGAAAAAACATGCCAAGTCTGAGGACTTCAGGTACCTGCAGTTACTGGATTGAATGTAGCTCACTCTTTCTTGGAAAAGCATTGTTAATTATTAATATTGCAAATTTTCCTATTAGTTAATGTTTAAAATCTTCCAAATATGGTGTCAGGGCCTTTCCAAGTCATACGATACTAAGATTAGCAATGGTCTGTCTACTTTGAATATTCTTGTAAGCCATTTCCTCGATCTTTTAATACGAAGCATTGGTTTTTTTCCTTCTCCAAAATGGCTCCATCTCTCTTAAGATGCATTTGTGTGATTGCACGTCAGGAGTTGGGATATAGTTACAGCATGATCAAGTACGTTGGGTTTCACGTTATCAACTGGTGCATCTCTACAATTACTCTTGCTCCTCATTATTATCCGTATTTCCATAGCAACTAGAAGGTCTGGTGGTTGACCCACCGCTGCTGTGCGCGGGGCTGGAGAAGCACCGGAGCCGACGGCAGGATCCCCGGTGCCGTCTCACCCCGTACTCCTCGCTGGTCGGCTGTCGGTGCCGCTCAGCGCTGTGAGCTGGGCTTTGTTTCTCCACTCAGCACAGCTCCATCAGAACCCTTTCCAGCTTGTAAAGAGCTACTGAAACTTTTTTTTTTCTCATTTTTCTTAACCAGATAGGAGCACCCCTTAACTTTCTGTACAGTTCCTACTCCGAAGCAGACCTCTCAGCCATCCAAACACCGCGTCTCCACGCGTGGTCGTACCGGCAGCTACCAAGGGGAGCCGGGCAGGTGTATCTCCTGCCCTTCAGAGTGCTACCTGACAAAGAGGTGCGAGCATCCCTCTTGCCATCTTAGCTCATCAGCCTGTTGGTGGTAATCGGACCTGACAACCCCGAAAAAAAAAAAGACTGGAGAATCTGTTCTGCTGCAGTCTCGAGGCCCTGCTTTCCACAGGTTGACTGTTGCTATATAAAGAAATAGTCTGTTGTTTCTAAATTTACTCTGTTAATGTCACAGAGCATAAAGAAAAATAGCAAGAATAAATTGACATTTACAGCAGGGAGTGACCCAGGGAAGAGGCCGGTTGTGGCCGTACCCCTCTGGCTGGGTGCTCTTTGGGTGTTTGTTCCTCTTTCTGTTTAATTGCTCAAGCCTGGCAAGTCATCTGCATATACGGCTGCTTGCCCTTCAGGCGTTACTCCTCTGTGCGTGGCGCGGTTGACTGATTTTAGGCGAAATCCAGACGTTGTCAAAATTTTTAAAGAAACAAAAAGGGGAGTGAGGCGGCACGCTGAGTTTGCAGTCGTTTGCGGGACGGTGGTGGGGCTGTTGCCTTTCCACGGGCAGAAGGGAGCGGAGCCGCGTGCCCGCGGCAGTGCCGGCACGCACCGGGGGACGGCGGCCAGGGCCGGAGCTGAAAGCACCTTCCAGGCTTCGGGGAGGCCGCCCCAGGCGTTTCGTTACCCTCCAGGCCGTTGTCGGTCTGGCGTAAGCAGTTTGCAAACCTTGGCAAGAGCTGGATACAGGCGTCGTACCGCCCGGGGTCGTCTGCCTGACCAGCGCCGTCAGAGTGCTCCGGGCTCTTCTCTGCCGCCGGCAGTAGCCTTCTCGCTGGGCACGGAAAAGGTCAGATCTGTAACTGCAGTCAAGAACAATCATAAAATGCCAGGAATTACTTATGTTGTCATAAATATAGGCACATTTGAAAAAAAAAAAAGTAATTTTCTCACTGGGATATGGATGTAACCTATCTGGACAATGTCTCCTTACGGCCCTCGGATATCGCTCCGTGTGTCTTACTCTGGTATTCCTCATATGGACCTGCTGTCGGGAGTGCAGTTGGGGTGGTTCAGGTAGACCCAAGATCAGATCTCTCATGTCTAACGTACATGGCAACTCCATCCCCCAGTTTGTTTTGAAGCCTTTTTGGGAAGCCCCAGCGCTTGCCGGTTCCTTGTGTACTAACATGTTGCAAATTTTGCATCAGATTTATTGCGAAAATGGGTCTTGATACAACGGCGTTGAGCTGACTTTGAGCCTTTACAGTATTGTTACATGTCTGTCCCACATACATAAATTCCTTCTACAAGTGCTTCAGGGGACAATGTTTGATACATCGGGATGGGAGGACGCATCTACCTGCAGATGAACTCTTAATTATTTTTGTTGGCTCTGACCACACAGTAATGTTTGCCCAGGCAGTACCAGCACCGTCCTGCAGCGATGCTCTGCAGGATGAGCCCCTGGTTTGTCCTTGATTGCGAGTGCCCCTTTGGGTCACAAAGTTTCCCTCTCCGTGGGTGTGCGAGCGGCCAGGTGTTACCGTGGGCCAGTTTGACTGATGAAATGGGGTCCAATGACCCGTTAGACCGTGCTGGAAGCGCCTGCTGAATTGGACTCGGACCTCCCAGGCCGGGCTTTGCCCCTGTGTTGGACTTGTGGTCCCTGCACTCGGCACCAGGAGCACGAAGGGGCATCACCGCGGGCGCACAGCGGGACTGTGCAGCTGGCGTAGGGGGAAATAAACTGGGGGAAGAAATAGGTGGAATGGGAAAATGGTACCTAATCCTTCTGCTGTCTGGGGCTTCTGTTTCTTTTAGACTCATCATTTAGTATTATTTTAAATTCATTGCTCTCTGTTAGTCCCTCTGACGCCAAGGCTCTTTCCCCAGGGCAGCGTGGTGGCTGTCCTCCAGACGTCGAACCCGCAGCCTGTTTGTGTCCAGCCTTTGCAGTTTGAGTTGCCGTAGGTGGTGATATGGGGATCGGTGTGCCCCGGGGAGGGCGGCACACACAAATCCGCCTTTTTTGTTTTTTCTCTCTGGCCTTTTTTGGTTTTTCTCTCTGGCTGTGTCGGTGGGTGCAGTGACGCAGTGGCTGAAGCATCTCACCGGTCCAGTGGATGCAGTGACGCAGTGGCTGCAGCGT
>NW_009613814.1:4900-5165 GCF_000690535.1 Cariama cristata
TGGATCAGACTGTAATTAAAACGCACTGCATTTGGAGGGTAGTGAGAAACCATTAAGAGGCACTCTGCTGAGACTGCTTAGGTGATGCTAATTACTGGCAGATAATTAAAAAGCAAGTAAGAGGAAAGCTCTTTCAGGGACTTGGGCGAGGGGTGGCTTGCTCTGCGTTTTCTGGCTGTAACCACACGTGGCTCCGCGCTGAGGCTCTTCCATCTCAGACGTAACTCGTGTCTTGCAGGAGGCGCTTCCTTCGGCGAGCGGGCAG
>NW_009613815.1:0-209 GCF_000690535.1 Cariama cristata
CTCCCACCCTGTGACAGGAGCTACTGGGACAGATGGGGACCCTAACTGTACCACTGGGGTCTCAAGGGAATAACTGAGGCGTGGGGATGGTGGTCACCCGCTCCCCTCCACCTGGGCCACAGGGCATCAGGACACAGTGAGACACACCAGCCATCACCCCCGCACATCTCCTCCACCCCAGTGCTGCTGGCAGCCCCCAAAACCACCTT
>NW_009613815.1:243-2454 GCF_000690535.1 Cariama cristata
GGAGAAGGCACTAGGGGCAGGGGGCTCCAGCCGACTCCCACGCGCTCTGGGCAGGAGCACAGCAGGTGCCATCACCTGTGGGAGCCCAGCACCCCGGGCCAGGGTGCGGCGGGAAAGAGCGGGCAGAGGGTTGACGTACCCCGATTGCCGCGTTCAGGTCGGTCATAGTCACCTGCTTCGCACGCTCCACAGCCTGAACCACCTGCTGCTGGTGCTGCGGGGAGAAAAGAGCATGTCAGCAGCGGGCGATGCCCCCAGCGACTCCTGCAGCGACCAGGTCTGCGGTAGGCTCATTTCTTCAGGGAATGGGGCAAAGACAGCCCCCCCAGCCCAGCCCAAAGCACAGGGCCTGAATCCCCGAGCAGGGACTCTCCCGGTGCCCCAAAGGAGCTCTGCATGCCCGTGCAGGGCCCGAGGGCTCACCCACCTCCTGAGACAGGAAAGGGATGAACTGGGAAAACCCTGTGACCCGCTGCCCAATCGCCGTCGGGCAGCAGAAGAGAGGCAGTGCCCATCAGGGCAAGGGGCAGAGCTGCCCCCGTGCCAAGTGGCTCCGGTGCCACAGATGCCCCCTGCCCATCACCACTCAAGCAGCCACAGGGTGATGATGGTGCTTGGCCCCAAGAGCCGCTGCTCAGCAGCAAGGAGCAGAAACACCCCGGAGGGGGCCTAGGAAAGCTCTCCTTCCTAACGCCACCTCCTCCAAAAGCACGAGCCCAACATCCTCCACCCCCACCCTGAGAGCCTGGGGACGGCTCCCGCCTCCTTTCTGCCAGGGACATGGAGCCCCATGGCCCACGCCACCGAGGGCCACCCCCCTGCGGGTCAGGGTCCCAGCAGGCTCCCCTCCACCCTCTGCGCAGCCTCCTGCTGGCACCACGACCACTGATTGCCGCTCTCCCGGCCCGCAGGAAGCTCTGGAGAGGTGCTCTCCTTACAGCTGTTGTTTTCCTGCAACACTTGAGTGCCACAGGCAATCAGAAGCGCAGGGCGAGGGAGCAGCGCAGGAAGGGAGAGCGGTGGCATGCCGTGCCACCCTCCCATCGCGCTCCGCAGCCTGGGCAGTGCCCCACCAGCCCCATGCTGTGCATCCTCGCCTAGGGAAGAGCACAGACACTAAGCCATCCCCGGCCCCACAGACACATCCCTGGCGAGAACCTCCGGGGGGCTGCAGGGTCAGGCCCCTGCCCCGAGCACCAGTGGGTGACAGCCAGGAGAGCAGACACTGCTCGGGGCAACAGCAGAGACGCCCGTGCTGCTCTTCATCGTGCAGAGCTGAGGACTCCACCCCAGCACTGGGGAGGAGGCAGAGATCAGCAGCTCTCCCTAAACCCAGGCATCCTCTGCTCCTGGACAGGTGGGTGATGCCCCAGGCATGTGGGGTCCAGGTAAGGTGCTGTCCCAAGCTCCACTGAGCTCCCTGCCCAGGCCAGTGAGGAGGATGAAAGCACTACGGAGCCAGCGTGGGGCTGAAGGGGGTCGAACCCAGACCCTCTTGTCAGCCCCAGGAGGAGGCCAGAGGCTGCAGGGCCACAACAGCCAGGGACAGAACTGACACCCAGATCTCCCCGCTGGGACCTTGGGTACATCTCCCGTGCCCAGCTGGCGCAGGCACTGCAGGGCCAGGGCAAGGGGCTGCAGCGCTGCCCGCCTGGTGCGGGGACACAGACGCAGGGACACTCTGTGCCGCCCTCCAGAGTGGCCACCGACCCGTTTTTGCCAGACCAACAGAGAGCAGAAACAACCTGGCACCAGCCCTCACCTTCCCTTCTGAGGGAGGGAAAAAAGAGAAATAAAAGAAGAAGAAAAAAAAAAAAAAGGAAGGGGGGAGAGCAAGGAGATTTGGCAGCCAGCAGTTCTGGGAAGGATTTAGCTGTCTCCTGGGGCCAGCAGTGATGGATTCTCTTCCCTTGACGCTGGGAGGGGCCGCAGCTCCTGGGGAAGGCCTGCCTCCAATTCACTCGCACTCGTTAATGTGCAATTTACTGGCACTTTAACGCTCTCAGCATGAAAAATGATCATGCTGTTTGCAGCCCCCCCAGCCACCAGCACCGTCACCTCCCCTCTGGCTCGCAGTGAGCAAGTCCAAGGCCAGGCAGATTCGGGGAGGTGGTTTTATAAAAAGCTACAGGCCCCTTCCATGCTAAAAACAAAACAACAATAAAAAATGAACGTCTCTTGCTCGTTGCTGTCTTGAGACTCCCCTGCCGC
>NW_009613815.1:2493-2824 GCF_000690535.1 Cariama cristata
CCCAGCCCAATTTCCCTCCAAACAAACCCAGGGCAAAAACGCACCGTGCCTTGGCTCTCGCCAGTGCCAGCACCGTTGACGCCAGCACCACGGTAGCCTCCGGGGGATGCTGGTCTGGGTGCAGCGAGGACAGAGGCAGCACCGCACCACAGCGTGACCCTGCCCTCGCCAGTGGCGATAACGCAAGCGCTTCCCCGGGGGTCCTGGGGCAGCCAAGAGCGCTCAGGACCCCTGCCCATGCCCACGAGCAGCGCTGGATTTGGGGGAAGGGGAGGAGAGACGGCAACCAGATCTCCCCGTGGCGGCGATAACCCGCGGCTCCCGCGCAGGC
>NW_009613815.1:2898-5734 GCF_000690535.1 Cariama cristata
CCCCCACCCCGCGCCACCCGGGGCTGGGAGAAAACCCGAGCCTGCAAGGGCTGGGGGAGAACCGGCAGCCAGATGAGAGGAACGTGTAGCCCTCTGGGGAGGGGGCGCCAGGCCGAGCAGACCCTCAGCATCGCCCCTCGCAAGGGTGGCTTCACGCCTCCTTCTTGGCCAGCTTTGCACGGCGAGGATGGCAGCACGGGGCCAGGCACGCCACGGGAAAGGAGGAGTATGGCAGAAACACCCACCTGGTGGGTGCAAGGCCGGTGAGAGCGGCCATCAGCCTGCCCTGTGCCGGGGGGCCCGGGTCCAGCACCCCCCCACCACCTGCCTGAGCTGTCTCCCGTGCAACAGTTGGCAGAGGCGGCAGCGGGGCGGGAAGGAAGGAGGCCGTGGCTGCAGCATGCCTCGCCAGGCTCCTCCGCAGCCTTTTTAAAAATAGATGAGAAGAAACCTTCTGTCTCAGAGCAGCTGGTGACCCGGAGTGTGGCGCAGCGGGAGGAAGGGAGGGAGGGATGGGGAGGCAGCGAGGGGGGGATGTGCAGGCCCGAGCCCTCAGGGAGCCCACCCTGCACCCACGCCCCAGCTCCCTTTCCCCCCTCAGGACGCTGCTTGGCCCAGGCCCCAAGGAGAGCTGCCCCCAGGGCCAGCTCCCACCGGACAGTTGCAAAGGCAGCAAGCCAGAGCTCGTCACCCTGCCATGACGCCGCAGCACCCCTCGCCCCGCGGGAGCCAGCCTCCTCCACGACAGTCCCCACGCAGCCGCTCACAACTGGGGCGAGCGGCCGCGCAAGCACAAGTCCTCCACCACCACTGCTCTCTCCCCACTGCAACAAGCGCATCGTGACCCAGCCAGGAACGCGCACCCTGAACCCAGTGGGCAAACGGCAGCTCCCACACACGCGTGTGTGGAGAGCTAAGGAGGCAGGACAAGGATGTGACGCAGAGCTCCCAAAGCACAGAGAAGGGAGCACATGCCCCACAAGTGCAGTCTTCCCTGGGCTATGGCAGGGAGCGACTTCCCACACTTTCCGTGGGAAGGGATGACCCCGAAGGGCCTAGATGGCAAGGCAGGGACGGGGAGCAGGGACAGGGGAGCTGGGACAAAGCTCCCGTCCCACTCAGACTCACCTGTTTGTGCATCTCAATGTTCAGGCCGTAAGACATCTCGTAGTACTGTGAGGGAGAGAAGGCAGCATCAGAACGGCTGGGGAGCCCAGGGGGACTCACAACCCGAAAGTCTTGAGCGGTGCCGGCCTGCGGGGTCAGCCCGGCCACAAACGCCCATGCTGTGGCCAGGTCAGGAGGAGAACATGGTCCTCCGCTCCTCTCCTGGGAGCGGAGGTCTCTCCAGCACATGGCCATAGCCTGCAGAACGGACACAATCCTCCGAGGCTCCCACTTGCTGCCCAGGGGAAAGGAGACAACCCACATGGGAGCAGCTTTGCCACCACCCCATCACCATGAGCTGTGGCAGCAAGCCCTGCTCAAATACCACAGCTTGTTTCGGGGGAAAAACAGACAATAACAGTCACAGGAATCGGATCTCAGGGCCTGGCCACACAACCCAATTGTGAGGGGAAGCCAAAGCATCCCAGGGCCGCGTGTCCTTTGATGGTTCAGAGGAGACACCCCCCACTGCCCTCCTCCTTTCAGGTGGAGCTCACTAACCATGACATAATGACGCTGGATTTCTGTTTTTTCTGTTGCCAGCTTTTCACATTCTAACTTCAAGCTGTAAAAATAAAGAGAAGAAAGGGAGAGAGAGGGAGGGAGAGGGAGAGACCCCCTGGTCCCCCTGCCAGGCAAGATCTCCTGGGCTGGACAGAGCACAAACCCTCCCAGTGCACCACGTGCTTCAGCCTCCTGCTCTCAGATCCAATCCCATCTCCCAGCACAAGCCAAGAAAACCACCTGAAAGAGGGTGGGAAGCGGCTGATAAAGAAGAGGTGGACAGGAAAGGGATCCAGGCATCAGGGAGCAATCTGCATGGAGTTTTAACCCCCTCCCCAGCATCTGCTTCCCAAATGGAGCAAGCTGCAAAGCCGAGCTGCCTTTCAAACCTTGCTCTGCCCAGCACCATGCGGGGAAGGGGAGGTGATCCTTGCCAGCAGCAGGCGGGATCAGAGGGACTCCAGGTCTGCTACGCGACGGCTCCAGCTTAGCTGGGCCCTGGAAGCCAGCACCTTCACCCCCGGGCTTTCGGCAGGAGGAGGCAGAGTTTCCCCCTCAAACAGTGTCATTTCAAGCTACCAAGGTGGTGCTCGGCACAGCCGTCCTCCAGATGGACCAGTGCCTGCAGCAGCACGGGACGGCGCTTCCCGCCAGCCTGCACCGATGCCCAGTGCAGAGGGGGAGCCCGCCTCTCGCCAGCGCCAGTTAAGCGCTCAGCACCTTGCTGGCACGCGAGCTCTGGCAGCTTCTCACCTGTGATATTGGTTCTGCAGGAACTGGAATTCCTCCTTGATGCGGTCCAAGGTCTCCGGGTAAGTCAGCTTGAGGGACTGGGGGGTGCTGGGGATAGCACTGGTAGCAACAGCAGCTCCCGAGGCAGCAGAGGGTGCCTGGAGATGGGCCTAGGCAGAGGAGGGGATCCCCAGGGTCACTGCTGCTGGCCCAGCGAGGCTCACGAGTCCTCCAGGGGTTTCCTGCGCCCGGGGAAGAGGCTATGGGCAGGTCTGAGAGAGCAGCACACGGAGGAGACGGCACAAAGAGTCATTGCAGAGGAAACCGCTTACAGCCAGGCGCCAAGGGCAATCGTTCTCCACCTTTTCAGCATCAGTTCAGATGCTGAGCCAGAAGAGGAGGATTAACAGCCGCGGGTGGCACAGAGCACACA
>NW_009613816.1:0-19214 GCF_000690535.1 Cariama cristata
TTTCATGTTGTTGGCACAGGCCCACCTCTCAAGCCTGTCAAGGTACGTCTAGATGGTATCCCTTCCTTCCAGCGTGTCAAGTGCACCACACAGCTTGGTGTCATCAGCAAACTTGCTGAGGGTGCACTCCATCCCACTGTCCACGTCGCCGACAAAGATGTTAAACAGCGCTGGTCCCAATACCAACTCCTGAGGAACATCATTCGTCACTGGTCTCCACTTGGGACATCGAGCCATTGATCGCAACTCTTTGAGTGTGACCATTCAACCCATTCCCTATCCACTGAGTGGTCCATCAGTTAAATCCATGTCTCTCCAATTTAGAGACAAGGATGTCCTGCGGGACAGTGTCCAATGCTTTGCACAAGTCTAGGTAGATGATTTCAGTTGTTCTTCCCTTATCCACCAATGCTGTAACCCCACCACAGAAGGTCACCAAATTTGTCAGGCACAATTTGCTCTTAATGAAGCCATGTTGGCTCTCACCAATCACCTCCTTATTTTCCATGTGCCTTAGCACAGTTTCCAGGAGGATCTGCTCCATGATCTTGCCGGGTAGAGGTGAGACTGACTGGCCTGGAGCTCCCCCGGTCCTTTTTTCCCTTCTTAAAAATGGAGGTTGTTTCCCCTTTTCCAGTCAACAGGAACGTCCCTGGACTGCCACGACTTCTCAAACATGATGGACTGTGGCTTAGCGACTTCATCCACCCGTTCCCTCAGGACCCCCAGATGCATCTCATCAGGTCTCATGGACTTGTGCATCTGCAGGTTCCTTAGATGGTCTCGAACCTGATCTCCTCCTGCAGTGGGTGGTTCTTCATTCGCCTAGTCCCTGACTTTGCCTTCTGTGACTTGGGCAGCCTGGCTGGAGTACTTGCCAGTGAAGACTGAGGCAAAAGAGACATTTAGTACCTCAGCCTTCTCCATATTCCGGCTAACCAGGTCTCCCATTCCCTTCCAGAGAAGGCCCACATTTTCCCTAGTCTTCCTTTTATCACCAATGTACCTATAGAAGCTTTTTTCCTTGCTCTTGATGTCCCTGGCCAGATTTAATTCTATCAGGGCTTTAGCTTTCCTAACCTGATCCCTGGATGCTCAGACAATTTCTCTGTATTCCTCTCAGGCTACCTGTCCTCGCTTCTACCCTCTGTAGGCTTCCCTCTTGTGTTTGAGTTTGTCCAGAAGCTCCTTTGTTCATCCAGGCAAGCCTCCCGGCTTTTTTGCCTGACTTCATTTTTGTTGGTATGCATCGCTCCTGAGTGTGGAGGAGGTGATCCTTGAATATTAAACCAGCTTTTTAAGCCCCTCTTCGCTCCAGAGCTTTGTCCCGTGGTACTCTACCAAGCAGCTCCCTGAAGAGGCCCAAGTCTGCTCTCCTGAAGCCCACGGTAGTGAGATTGCTGTGTGCCCTCCTTGCTGCCCTAAGGATCTTGAACTCCACCATTTCATGGTCACTGCAGCCAAGGCTGCCCTTGAGCTTCACCTTCTCCACCAGACCCTCCCCATCGGTGAGAACAAGGTCCAGCATAGCACGTATCCTCGTTGGCTCCTCTATCACCTGGAGAAGGAAGTTATCATCAACACATTCCAGGAACCTCCTGGATTGCTTATGCCCTGCCGTGTTGTCCCTCCAACAGATATTGGGGTGGTTGAAGTCCCCCATGAGGACCAGGGCTCATGAATGTGAGGCTGCTCCTATCTGTCTAGAGAGAGCCTCACCTGCTCGATCTTCCTGGTCAGGCAATCTATAGCAGACCCCCACTGTAATGTCACCTGTCCCTGCCCTCCCTTTAATCCTGACCCACAGGCTCTTGGGCATCTCTTCAACCATGCCCAGGTAGAGTTCCATGCACTCCAGCTGGTCATTGACACAGAGGGCGACACCTCCTTCTCATCTCCCCTGCCTGTCCTTCCAAAAGAGCCTGTACCCTTCCATTCCAACACTCCAGTTGTAGGTGTCATCCCACCACATCTCTGTGATGCCAATAAGATCATAGCCCTGCAGTCGGGGAAAGAGAGAGACCTTAAAAAATAAAAGGCTTTCGGGTAGTAATCTCTTTACTACAAATAATCTATTTTTCCCATGTATACACATTGCAGAATATATCCTTAAGTCTAAGTACAATGTTACTTTTTCTTAAAGTACCAAAAACTAATAAGGAAGCCATGCCTACACTGTATTGATAAATCACAAGGTCAAAGACACAGGGTGGGGATTTTCTGAAATTTTAATTAAACCTAAGAGAATCAATAAAACTATTTGTTTAGTTCTAGCACTTGCTTTTAGGAGATACCATCTTCATGCTAAACCTTGTCTATTATATTAGAAATTACGTGATCTGCTCAGCTGCAAAAAGACTACTGATTTGTACATAAAACCAGGCAAAAGTACTGGCTGATTACAAGGGATTCATAGTTACTGTGAACAGTGTCTGTAAACAGTCAACTGACTCCACTATAACATATCAGCATGCCTCAAAGGAAGCAAGCTAAACAAATCAACAGTTCATATAGCACATAGGAACCACTAAAGACACTTTGTCAGGTAAGAAACTTTCCATGGCTGACAATATAAACAACACAGAAGAACATGTGCTTTTCAATAGCTCCTAAGAGGAAGATTAGGGAAGGGGAAATAAGAGAAGAGGAAAATAAAAGAAAATTTATAAACGTGATCATTTACCATTCAGGCAGCTTTCTGCTATATTGTCCTTTCTGTACACCTACCAGGAATTCTTAGGTACATGCAGAATTCTAAAAATATGAAAACACTTATCTAACTACTAACCGGTAAGCACAAATTGGTCCAAGTCACTCCAGGGAGCAGCACTCACTGGTCAACAGTTTTTTGCCACTGGAAGAATAATAGTCTGCCTTGACCATTTCTGCCCATACTAGGGGAAGGAAACACCATCAGTGTAAGTGGAATCTTTGTCACAGCCATTACCCTGGAGAGTTTACAACTTTTTCTCTATGGGATTTAAATACAGCATCTTAGAATCCCTGTTGCCCATTTCTGCAATACTCAGATTACAAATTCCCAGGAATATTTATTGTGTATTTAAAAGTGAACATCATCTTGTCTGAGACTACAGTAACTGCAGCATCATAAAGAAATCCTGGTTCCATTCAAGTCAGCAAATTGCCTGAGCACCTGTAGATTTCAGTTGTCAAGTTTCATACTTCTGCTCATCTGGTTAGTGCATAACATTTCTAAAAATAGACCTACAGCTCTTCAGTACTGGTAACTGCATGTTTTTTCATTTTAGTATGTTTGGATTGAGGTGTAAGCTTAATTTGAACCTCCCGACATTGCTACATGTAGGACAGTTGTTGACCATCTTTCATTATTATCAGTGCAGACAGACGGAGGGTTGCTTTTTTTTTTTTTAACTCATAACACTAACACGTTTATTAAGAATTACATTAGTTTCTCAGTCTCAAGAATTCAAGAACAGAGAGACAGAGTAGTCTCTTTCAGCTAACTACGTTTTGTTGCCCTTTGGGTAAATTCTAACTGAACCTGCCAAATGTGGAAATACTTGGATTTCTTCTGCATTTACTGTTGGAAATAGAAACCCCAAGCAAGTAATGCTAAATAGGGAGGAGGGAGTCACAATTAATGCTCCTCAAACTTTTTTCAGCAGATTCTTCATCCTAGAGGAGTTTTGTCAAAAATATCAAGCATCCAAATTCCAAAAAGCTGTTCTCAAAGTATTTCCTTTAATGGAGAACAGAGCTGAGTAAAAGCAATAGATCTTGCTTTTTGGTCTACTTTATTTCTGACACTCTAGGATTACTGTAGCTTTTAGGCTCAGGCTTAAGAATGAGCAGCTCTCACTGCAGTAACTGAAGTTGAGGCCTCTGTGCAACTTTGGGGTTACGTCTTTAACCTCAGCTTTCATGCATGTGATACAAGGATGCTGACGTGTTCCTCCCTATGCACTGAAGATCAGTTTGCTTGAGATGCAGCTGGAATATAATTTTCTGGACAGTTATTCTATGGGACTGCCAGAGAACTATGACTTACTCGAAGACATGGCCTCAGGCACCATCACTGCTAAAACTCATGCAGTTGAATAATTCTCAAGAGCACACATCTTGACTGATCCATAGGGCTTCAGTTTGCACCAGTCTGTGTCCTTTAAACAATGAAAAGTCCACAGTTACAATTGAACTTACCAGTTCTAGGTCAAGCTTGAGCTGCTTCTGAGGTTGTTGGCTATATTCTACATCCCCCATGGTCTGTGCTTCAGATGTTTTTTTCACCTTAGAAGCTTAAAAGAAAATATAATCTGATTCTAGTGTTATGCTAGAAAGTGTAATAGTGAATTCTGACCTTGAAAGTAACCCAATACATTTAAAGGATATTTCACAGTTTAGATTTTTCCTCTTCCTTGTAACAAGCTATTTTGTTACACGATCACAATAGAGCACTTAAGTAGAAAAACTGCACAAAATATTTTGAAATTGTATAAAACCTCTGGAATGTTCCATCACTTCACAGACTGTTGTTAAAATGAGTGTTCAGCTCCCTCTTACAACAAACTTCCTCCCAGCCTAGCAAGAAGCCAAACCCAGAGTGTCCTATGAGTTCTTACGTAGGAAAATGCTGTCACTGAATAGGTCATATAGTGATTCTATTTGGATTCTGTTCTTAGCAAAACATTCAATATAGAAAGTTAATATTTTTCCAAATAAATAAAAGAAAAATACAATATCTACAAGAAATGGTCACTTTCAAAAAAGCAGAGGAAATGTTGATTAAACTTCATTAAGTGCGTGTTTTGCCACTGAATTTGCTACTACCTGTATTCCACAGGGTTTCTTATACTTCGTACATATCCATCATGCTTTATTACTGTGCTGGAAAGCGTTCTGAGCTGCTTTAACATGTACAATTCAACAAGTTGAAGTTAATGCTCTACTAAACATTTTTCACACTGACTATATAAAAAAAAAAAAACATTAAAAGCTTCTTGCACTGGTAAGTATAATAAGAAAGCACTGCCCAAGGCAAGGTTCTCCTTGTGAAAACTTAACACAGGCTGGCAAAAGGCCTCTCTGGGTATTACTTCCTAAAACAGAGATGAGGGGTTAACTGAAGTGTTCTTTTGTTCATGTCATTAGAGGAGAGGGAAAGGAAGAAAGGAAACAAAAAAGCGTAAGAAACCAGGGAAGCAATATACAGGCAGAGAAGAAAGCCACAAATGAGATTAAAAGGGTGGCTTTTTTTAACCATGTATTCACCAGAAAACTCAATCTCAGGAAAGAAAACTGATTCTTGGTCTGGAAAATGGGAAAACTGGTATACTCTTTGGAAGTATACTGGCTGCGTCAATGAAATACATTATCCCCCCCCCAATTTCTTCTCCTAAAAGCAGCAAGATTCTAAATACTGGCTAACCACACAGACTACAAAGAATATTCTGCATGCACACCTGAATCCATACTTTGTAACACAACCTTACCATACAGATGTAGCTGTACCTTCAGTGTCTAGATAATGCAGTTTTTAGAATTTATTTAAAAAATTAATACATCAGTAGAGCAAATCCTGAAATTTTGCAAACTCTTTGAAGGCAGGGTGGAGCCACACAAGGACCCATTAATATTGGTTCCAAAATAAGCAGCCAGAATGACAAGAGGTTCAACCAGCATGTCAAAGCTCAGGCTGATGTCTAGTGAACCATGTATATGCTCCAAACACCAGTCACGTTACACGTTCTGGATTTTAAACCCAGTTTCATTTTGTGAGTGGAGACAGGCCAAACTCCAATGACACAGGGAAGAACAAAGTGTCACATCGCATGCCAGTCATTCTCCAGGCACATTCTGTATTGTCACAAGTTAATCATTATCACTTCATGCAGCCACACATCACATAGTCTATTAATTATTACTTAATGTCACTATACTACTAAATGGTTTGATGAATTCTATTAGTAATTAGAACTACTCACGCAGCAGCATTCAAATAAAACTTTTCACAGTATCTTCCTGATGAAGAGCCAGAAAGTGAAACTACCTAGATTTATTAGTCTTACCGACTAGATGCATTCTATTTGGATTACAGCTATTTTCTGTGCTTGTTGATTTATTTCACTGATAACTACAAAATACCAGTAAGAATCCAAAAATTGAGACTAAATTCAGCTGCCTGTAAGGCAAACCACTGCATCTCTTTATATACATTTAGAACAGAGAGAAAGGATGCTATGTCAAAAGCTAACACTGTTATTTGTTATTAATATAGAAAAAGTCAAACAAGAAAAATATGCGTTCAGATACCACGTAGAATTACTCTTCGCACTAGCATTCAGTCATTTGATGTTAAAAAAGATTGCTGTCAAGCTGATATCTTGTTTGCCGCTCTCTCTTCTATGAACAAATTTTGATATTTTAGTACTTCTGCAAATTCTGCATGAGAACTAAACAAACTGGTTTTGTTTTATAAAAATGTAGTTTCTCATGATTTGAGGGAAGGATGCTTGAAACAAAGTAATCTCCTTCTCAGATCTTTCATTTTCCATCTGCTTTGAACAGAGCAGAAAGTCATGGTACCTGAGCTGCCTTCCTTGTTAACTTTCTCTGAAATCAGTGCATATTTAAGAAAAGTTTTGATTTTGACAACACTGCGTATGTTGCAGCATGTTCTATCGAAAATAAACTTATGAACTGTAATAATGCTGTTTAGGCTCATGCTTCCCACTGTGAACCAACTCTTACAACTGTAGTTTTACACCATTTTTACACTACTCTGAGCTAAATATAAGCCAATTGCACCTCCTGAAGAAACTGTATTTATTTGCAAACGCGCAAACTCTTTGCACATTTAGCAACATGCTAGCTCTGTGTTGGATGCTCACCTTATTACCTTTCGTATATCTTTTCCTCTCTACAGCAGTATAGCATTCCTATGGGATTTTGGCAAACACCAGCAGTTGACTGAAGCACTGCACAGCTGAAAGGCAATTACAGAAAGATAGTACAGTAGGAGCTCCAAAAGAACACATGGTATGTATCTTGGGCATCTTTAACTATATATAAACTATTTCTGACATACGTTTAGCTAACTATATCCCAAGAACCTTCAGTGCTGGAGATTCCACAATTTCCCCAGATAATTTTGTGTCTAGGCAGCTTGATATTCAGAAAACTTCCCTAAAGACTAAATCTCATTGCTCCAGTTCAAGCTTGTTTTTTCTGGTACTATTTACACTGGCTATGGAGAACAGTTCAGTCTCTCTTAAGTTACATAAAACCTTTCAGTTATTTTGATGCTATTACCACCAGCCCCCTTTGCCTGTTCTACAATTCGGTTCAAACAACTCCAGTTTCTTCATGCTTCTTTCTTAGTCTCTTCAGGAATATTTTCAATGAGACTGTATCTTAAACAAAATTTAGTGCCCAAAGCTGGACAAAGTACTTCAGCTGAAGCCTTACTAGAAATTAACTGATTACTTCACAATTTACAGATGATGTTCCCATTACTATACACCAAGAAAGTATTTACCTTCTTCACAGTAAAATCCTGTTAACTTATGTTCTGTCCATGATTCGCTTTTACTTTTCTCCCTCAGTCCTTTAATACAGTACTGCTGCTTAGTTGGAAGTTGCCCAGTCTTAACTGGTGTAGACAATTCTTTCCACCTGTAAATACAACTTCATAGATACTCTTATTTATTTGCATCCTCTTTTCTAAACTACCAATTTATCAGTTTCTGGGTGAGTTAAAATCCTATCCTCCAGCCCACTCGCAGTCCATGTTTGCAAGACATCACCTGAAAATATTTTAAATACATGTTCTAGAGAAGAAAAAGTAGTGTTTGTCAAGAATTTGTTGAGGGAAGGTCATGTTTGAAATGGACATCCCAGAGTACTGTATAAACTTCATTCCCTGTAGACAGCCTGAGACCCTCAGAGGTTGCAAGTGAAGAATGTGCAAGTAGGGAATCATTGCTTTTGAAAGTTTGTTTTTTCTAAAGCCATGCAGCTTTTTGGGGTAGTAGTCAAAAGAAATTGTGTGATCAGAAATATCTTCCATATAAATCTTTTGTATACTTATATGAGCGCTTGCCAGCATGCCCCAGAAGATACAAAATAAAAAGGGTTTTGTGCATCTGGTCTTACTGTATAAATCCAAGAAGTTGTAATCAGACTCTGGTAACAAGAAATCCAAGCCTGCATTCTCATGTTCAGAAGAATGTAGGAGAAAAAGGTATGTTCCCCCAAAGTGTGAATCAAAGTTGCAAAGACTGAAATGCTGTACCTAGATTTTATTTAGATTGCTGGGGCTTGATTTTCCACAACTTACTATCTGGAAAAAGTCGCAGTGACGTACTGATTTGGAGAGCAATCTGCCTTTTAATCTTCTAATTCCTGTCTTTACCCAATCCAACTGGATATGCTTACATTGTTACATAATTGTAAAACCAATAAATCTCTTTGTAAAATAAAATATGAATAGAAGACCTGCTATTGCATCTTCTACTTGGAATTGGTCTTGGCAATACAGCAGTTGATATAATAGGTAATAGGTTGCAGGGGGGAATGAATGAAAACAAGCCTCCTTTTGAGTGTGTAGCACATTCAAGTGTTCTTTCAGCCAAAACACTCAAATTAGATGACATCGAAGAGTCACACCCAAAACATTACAGAACACAGTTCCAGGGAGTTTAATCATTCATCCATCACAAACAAAGCAGTCCAACTTTGATGAAGCTATATTCAGAGATACATAAAATCAAGAGAATAAAACTGGCCTACAAATTCCTCCGAGGTAAGTGTTCCTCCCTCTTACATTAAAACAAAAAGTTTTCTATATCATCCTTACAGCCATTCTGAGTCTATCTTA
This sequence comes from Cariama cristata, assembly GCF_000690535.1. Lineage (NCBI taxonomy): Eukaryota > Metazoa > Chordata > Aves > Cariamiformes > Cariamidae > Cariama > Cariama cristata. The sequence goes on from NW_009613816.1 coordinate 8,858, forward strand.
AGTAGTAGGGAAGCAAGGGAGAAAAAGTTCCCGTGCCACTGCGTTCACACTGTATTTAACTCACTGCCCTTTCTGAGATATAATTTTAAGTAGCACTTGACAGGAAGGTGAAGGGAAAACAAATTCGAGAGTCAAAAAACAAAGTATCTGGGAGAAGAGGTAGGAAAGATGTTTGTACATCACCCAGTAACTTAGTAGGGTGCGGCCCTGCCTGGCACATTTCACATTGTTAATAGCTTACAAGCTACAGGGACACCAATTGTAGAACTAGCAGAGAAAAAGGTTCCTTCAAATACACATATTTCCATTAGCCTCATGCATGAGTAAGAATTATAATCCTAGGAACAATACTGCATCTCTTCGAGGAAACCTTTTAACAACTTTGGGAAAAAATACAACTAATTGACGACAGATACAGTAAGACAGGGACCAAGTCCAACGGTTCTTGATCCCTCTACTGCATTAGCAAAATTTTCCCATACAGAAGCATTAGAGAATTTCAGTTCCCAATTCAATGCTATCAATAGACACTTAATATTTTGGACAATCATTTAGAAAAGTTATCACACATCAGGTTGTTTCTAACACTTACGGTATGGTATCAACTTTTTACTGCTTGTTCTCTAATCTTCTCTATTTCTGTTCTTCCTAAAAACACCTATTACACTATTAATACAAAAAAAGTTCTGAAAGAAGCAAACCACTCTCATGCCCCTTGGCAAACAGCCACCTCCAAACCTGCCATTTGTTGTAACTATGAGTTTACTTAAGGTCAGATTGCAACATCTTAAAATGAACTCACATAGTTTCTGAAAAGCACATTACCAGGTAAAAGGTTGTAACCCAGGAAAAGTCACCAGTAACTCAAACATTTCAGGAGGCTTATTAAATAAAAATCTAACTTCACAATCATGTAAACAGCAGAGATCCTTATAATGAATGGGCAGAATATATTACAGCAGATCAGTAATTATAAAACTAAATTAGAAACCCAAATCTCATTTGCTATAAAAACAAACGGCTCTTTGTTCCTGAAAAGGAAGTTGCTAAGATAATGCAATGAATCACCCTTTCTGCAGTCAATTTCTGATGCTTAATCCTTTCTACATTTCTATTAGCTAATTGTACATGCATCATATATTTCAGCACTTTGTGAAAAAGTGGGTATCATTAATGTCCCATCTCACAGCTTTATGAAGTTAAATTACTCAAAACTACACTTCCTCCATATAGTGGACATCTAGGTAAGATGCGTTCCATGGCACATTTCAAGAAAGGCTAGGGAATGTACGAACTTCTTAAATTAACACATTCCAAGATTCAAAGTTGTATGCCAGTGATGACCCTACCTAAATTTGACAAGAACAGATACTACTGAGGCTTGCTAAAGCACCACACATTACATATACATCCAGCATCTCTGCCTGTCATTTTACCTTTATGCTTCCTGTTCTGGGTCTGGCTGAGATAGCATTAACTTTCTTCATACCAGCTCTTACAGTGCTGTGTTTTAGATCTGTGCCAAAAATTGTGCTGACAACACACTGATGTTTTCGCTATTGCTGAACAGTGCTGCACAGCATCAAGGCCTTCTCTGTTTCTTACTCTGTGCCCTCCCCCCAGTGAATGGAAGTTGGGAGGTGACACAACCACGTAGTTGACCCAAACTAACCAAAGAGATACCCCATGTCATATAATGTCATGCTCAGCAATAAAATGTAGAGGAGGGAGTGCTTCCTCTGTCACTCAAATGGAATAAGCAGTGCACTCTGACCAGAACCTGAATTTCAGATAAAACAGTAATGTACGGCTCTGAGCAGCCCAGTTTGTAGCAAAGAAACAAGAGTTAATCTACTGTAGTATCAATACAGTTGGTGAAACTGCATGACAGTGCTAGTGCATAAATTATATCCGCTGTTGCAGCTCGTTTTCCAAAGCGTTGATAATATTGATCATGAAATAGAAACAAACATTTTTGGACTGAACAAAGTCAACAAAACAAAACCTGGGTCCAAGGCTAGGTATTTTGTATAAACAAGCTTCACTTTTTTCTAGACAGCACCTCTCTCACCCTTATGAACTGCTAAAACCTTGAGAATCGACACTTTCCTCTTCTTCATAGAGCATCTAGAGTTTGTCTGTGAGGGAAAGGAGAAAGGTATCCTGGTTGGCATAATTTTCATTGTTCATGTTCGACTTTTTTCAAGCTGAGATTTTCAAATAAGCTTCCAAGCCTTACAACTGAAAAAATCATTCAGAACACAGTCACAAGTGCTCCTTATTCCCTAATTACAGTGCTTTCTCAATTTCTCACCCATCAGAGGACACACATCTCTTCTTGCATATAAGGGGAAGGAGAACATCTGTGACTGACTGTGATACTGTTAACAAGAGAATTTAACTGAGAAACAATTTTGCATCTCGTGTTAGGTGTGACTCTTAGTTATGTGATATGTTCATGGGTGACAGGAAAATTATGCCTTACATCTGCAAAGATGTGTAAATGCCTCATTAAGTTTAATAATTATGTTGGAAGGGCAGTTACACAAGAAAATCTCTGTTACTGAAAAACAGAAGGGACATAAAGAAACAACACTGCAATTGTATTATCACTGACCTTGCTGAATTAATTCAACTGTCCAGACATATTTTTATAAACACATTAATAATGAATGTTATATTGTAAAAAATGCATGAATAGGTTACACCATGAAAAGGTTACCAAGTAGCCCATGAAACTAGACACAGACTATATTTTCAGATTTGAGCTTAGTTCAACCTGAATTTGTAAGTTAATTCACATATGACAGAGGGAGAAAGCAGAAGGTGGACAAGAAAGGACATTGCTATGAAACACGACACAAAAGGAAACTTTTTAAGAACAACTTCTTTTCAATGAAAAAACACTACAGGCACCATCTTTGACAGACAAAAATCAATAGTATATGACCGATTCCACAATGTTCCCTATAGCTAAAAAATAAAACAGAAAACCCCACCACCTTCCTGGATGTGGCAGAATGCAAATTATCCCAACAATAAAAAGCTCTCAAGGAAAGCTATACTATCCTATTTACACTGACAACTCAGTTTTACAGCTAAACAAGGATTATACAAATCTCGGAGACCAAATCAGAACATTACCAACTTCTGCTCACAATTGAGAAGGTGGTTAGACAAATAAAGCATAACCTTCATACTAGCCAACTACACATTTTGACACATACCATGAAACAAAAAATTAACCAGTTTATTATATTTAACATATTTACAAAATAGTACAAATTAAAGTACTGTAACTCCGTTATTGCAGGACAAAAAACCTCCATACAGGCAAAAGCAGCACATGAAAGAGACACTCCAGAATATTCAGGAAGTCTTTGGTACTCAAAATATAGTTTAAGATGCAGCATTAACTCATTCAATACAGGGCATTAAACACAGACAAGGGTATGTAGACTTGTGCCACAAAGTAAGTTTAGCTATGGCTTTCATTCTTCTCAAAGGCTGATTACTGGTCTCAGGAATTGCTTAAAAGCTTTACATCAACTTTAGGATGTACAGACTACTCAAAATGATTCTAAAATCAAGCTGTTGAAAAAAACTGATGTATTTCTCAACTTGTATTGAATTAAACTGCCTCTTCTCAGAACTATATGACAGGAAAGCACTAAACACTTCACAGGCCTAGAGCCTATTCCTCTACCCCTTAATCAGGCAAAACTGTGAAAGAATCAACTTTGTCTACTTAAGGAATATAGGATCAAGCTCACAACAGACAATAAAACTGCATGGCAAAACATGATCAAATACCATATACTCTAGTCTACACTGCTGTACACATCATTTACAAAATATGTATTATGCATAATCTACATATTTACAAATGTTCTTAATTGTTCCATCAAGTAATGTGCTCAACACAATCACAGTTCACGTAATTTTGAGGTAAATCCTTGAAAAGTTAGACCATCAGCAGAGTTTCATCTGCAAGGCTGTATTTCGCAAGTGAAGGATTTCTAATTAGAAGATCCTCTGTTTCACCCCATCACACAGCGGTGTATGCTAGGTGTAGCAGATGGGTAAGATGGTTGCAGAGACAAATGGGATTACTGTGAATCCTCTGTGCTGTGCTTGGCTCTTCCTGATGGCCAGTAGGAGCCAGAAAGAACCAAAGAACACTGGGGACAGCCAAAAAGAATTTGAAATATGTACTAGCAGATTCTGCTCTGTGGAGAAAGAGTGGATTATGTTGCTTGTAGTTTGTAGGAAAAACTGCAGCATTAAATTGTGCAGTGTCTATGCACACTAATTGCAAGATGCCTACTGAAAAGAGGACAGGGGAAAGGAAAAGAGAGAATGTGGGACAGGATTAACTAACTTTCTTGATTGGTCAATGTTACCATAGAAAGCAAATGTATTTAAGAGCTTTATTTTCTTAGAAGTTTTCAAGCCAGGTTAGACATTATGTAAATATTCGAAACTGCACATCTGAAGACATCACCCACATTTATTTTAGCTTTTAACTACAGCACTTCTGACCCTCCATAAATATAATAAAACACTGTCTCACCAAGGGGTGGACATCACTTTGCAAGGCCTGATGTTTCAAGCAAGTTAGCCTAGACACATTTTTCATTGGGGATGTTCATAACACTGCAACAAGACCACTCACTCATTGAACTGCAATTAACATCCCATGGAACAAGAGAGGAAATGGCACAAAGAAATCTGCAAGTTCCCCTTGCATTACCTTGTAAGAACACAAAAGGTGACAGAAACTCAGGTCTAACTAGAAAAAGACAGTTTAGAGTTGGAAGCATCATAGTTCATCTGAATCAATCAAGAGGTTAAGATAAACAGTTTTGCTCAAGAGGTGACATCATCTTGCATTAGGATATTCTTCTACAGAATAGGTCTACAGTATTTATTTAATGTTAATGTTGAAAATTTTAAAATTCATCTTATCATTACTATCCTCAGTTGCACTTTTATGGTCAGCTGTTTAAATGAAAAAACCTCACACAAAAAGGCTTGGGATGACAAAGAAAGGATCCCACAATTCCACTTTGTGGACGCTTGTTCAAGTAATACTACATCACTACACCTATTTAAAATGTTGTCTTTAAACAAATGTTAGAAGATTTAGGCAGGACCTCAAAGTAATCAGTTAACTAATTATATAAGCATGAACACTACTCATGTCTACTACATATTTCCTTCAGAATGTTTTTGTGAGTGTAAAACTGTTTGTAAGGTGATAAGTAGTTTGATGTTTCAAGATAAGTTTACTGACTATAGTTTATGCCCACTGGAATGACTGAACTCTGTTTTCTGCATGCAATGATAAAAAATAATAAGCCTTCATCTCCTTGTACCATCACAGATGTTAGCTAGAAGAAAAGAGACTTATTAAATATTCAGCCATAGCTAGTATTCATGGTGTAGTACAGGGTGAAATGAAAAGGAGCATAAAGAAATTTGTTTTCCAGAGATCTTCTGGGAAGGTGAGGGTTAGTCTTTGTACTGATCCCCAGTGATGGCAAACCAGCAGGTTGTTTCTTGCACAGCTCTGGGCAAGGTAATAATCTGTCAGCACAAACTTCTGTATAAATCCCAACATTAAGACTGGAAGGTCCAGACAGACAAAAATGCTGCTGTTTAAATACTTAACAAGACCAATAACACTTTGAAGATATTAAATTTTTACAATCCCTGAAACTGCTGGTCAGCAGAGGCAAGTTTTTAATTCATTCGTCCTCTTCAACATAAGTTGATGGAAACCAGCCCACCTAAAAAGGGGAAAAGCAGAACAAAATTATACATGAGATGCACAGTTTCTTTTAAAACAGCTGAACTAGGCAAAACAAGCATGGGTCTGTTCAGTAAATATAAGATTACAAAGATAAACTTGACTGATGTGTCACAGTTAGCATAAGTACCCTAAATAAAAGAATAACTTGCAGACACCATGATTTAGAGACTAAACCTCTTCCCCCACACACACACCCCCCCCCACCCCAAACAAACCAAAACAAAACACCAAACTTTTGCCCAAATTCAAATTGGAAGTCTAAGCATTCAGGAAAAATTCTAGAAATGCCAAAAGCAGAAGTAGTTTTACTACAGGCAAGGTGCTTCTGTTTTTTGAATGAGCAGTTAAATATTTAACAGACTTCAGTCAGGTCCAGGGAATCCTCTTACAAAGGAAATAATGACTGATTTGACTGCATTACATTGAATTAAATTCCATTGCCAGCAACAGGAGTTTTAAATGACACAGAACTGGAAGGCAGAGTCCAGTGTTTTACACTTCATAAGTTATAATGCTATCTCATTCTGAAATTAATGATGTGTCAGATAAGAATTACATAAGACATACGAGGAAGCAATGTCATGTATTTCTTATTGTCTTCTCTATTAGCTTCAGGTTTTTCACTCAGACTTCTTTATACCTAAGTCAATTTCATACTCCTGAAAGACCTCAAAACCAAACCTAGAGCATGACTGGAAGGAGTAACTGCATAAATTTTGTTTTAGACTACCTTGCCAAAATATCTCCAGAGGTGAGCCTATGATCTTGAGTGAAAGTTATCAAAAAGAATGCTAGCATATACCAGGGCATCTTTTAGGGTGTGGGTAGCTACATTAGAATGAGACGCTCGGTTTTCTTCACATGTAAAATGTATACAGGATGACCACTATTTCTACTGCTTCCCTATTTCTTCTTGTCTAATTGACCATTTTGCTTTAAGATCATAACCAGGCTCATGTACACAAAAAACGTTCTCCAAATGCATAAAGCAGTAAATCTGGACATTACTTGAACCAGACTTGCAACTTTCATTTCCAGCTTCCAGCCAATCTACTTTCCTCCATCTTGCATTTCTTGACCTTGCACTTCAGGTCTTTAGACACGGAAACAGCAGCCTCAAATACTTCTGACTAATTTGCATTAAAGAGCAATATAGTAAGATTGAAACAATATAGCCTTTACAGGTCAAAACTGAAACTTGACTTCCATGCAAGTCTTAGAGTGCAGTGTAAAGTGACTTTGTAAAAGCCTCTGCTAAATATGCCACTTAATTTGAGCCACATGTTTAGAGATCAAAGCACCAGCCTCCTATAAAAAAGATGGCCGATTCTACTGCATTACAGTCTGGCAGAAAGGTGTGGAAATCACTCTGTGTTAAAATGCTAAACAGACTGCCACAGCACCAGGAACTCCAGCTTTTGACCCCAAATACATGTGTGCAATGCAGTTCAAGAAAGTTCTGCTGTAGCTGTACTATTAATCCTGGTTATTTTCCAACCATATAATCTTGCCCAAATATTCAGCCTGGTAGGTCACATTAAATAATCAATCAATTTAGAGGCTGGGAAAGCTGCCTGGCAAGAGTTCTGTCTGGCTCCTATGAAACACAGATGAGAACATGTTGTATCTTGTGAATTTAAATATACAAAGAAGGCTTATGATGTAGGAACACACCTTATTTTTTCACAAAATTACTATTGGTGAAGACAGAAATAAAACAAAGGAAAAAAAACGCAACCACCTTACCCTTCCATTTACTTCACCTCTCCACCAGCCATTCGCGCTCATCTTTGTATAAATTTTCACAACATCCCCTTTCAATAAGGACAGTTCTCTCATGTCTCTTGCACAGAAGTCATATCTGGCTATGGCAATGCCTATCACCTTTGGGCTTAACACTGAAATGAAACAGACATTGACATTATTAGGGTTTGTTCATTGAAGGCCACTAAAATAATGTAAATAGCAGTACTGTAAAACAGAATCATAGAATCACAGAATTGTTATGGTTGGAAGAGACCTCAAAGATCATCAAGTCCAACTGTCTACTCAGCGCCACCATGCCCACTAGATCACGTCTCAAATTGCCACATCTAAATGTTTTTTGAACACCTCCAGGGATGGTGAGTCCACCACTTCCCTGGGGAGTCTGTTCCAATGCTTAAGAACTCTTACAGTGAAGAAGTTCTTCCTAATACCCAAGCTGAGTCTCCCCTGGCACAACTTGAGTTTGTTTCCTCTTGTCCTATCGCCAGTTACCAGGGACAGGAGACTAACCCCCACCTTGTTACAACCTCCTCTCAGGTAGTTGTAGAGGGCGATAAGGTCTCCCCTCAGCCTCCTTTTCTCCAGGCTAAACAACGCCAGCTCCCTCAGCCGCTCCTCGTAAGACTTTTTCTCCAGGCCCTTCACCAGCTTCGTTGCTCTTCTTTAGACACACTGCAGCACCTCAATGTCTTTCTTGTCATGAGGGGCCCAAACTGAACACAATACTCAAGATGTGGCCTCACCAGCTCTAAGTACAAAGGGACAATCAATGCCCTAGTGCTGCTGGCCACGCTATTTCTGATACAGGCCAGGATGCTGTTGGCCTTCTTGGCCACCTGGGCACACTGCTGGCTCATGTTCAGCCAGCTGTCAACCAACACCCCCAGGTCTTTTTCTGCCGGGCAGTTTTGCAGTCACTCATCCCTAAGCCTGTACCGTTGCATGGGGTTGTTGTGACTGAAGTGCAGGACCCGACACTTGGTCTTGTTGAACCTCACACAATTCGCCTCAGCCCATTGACCCAGCCTGTCCAGATCCCTCTGTAGAGCCTTCCTACCCTCCAGTAGATCAACACTCCCACCCAGCTTGGTGTTGTCTGCAAACTTGCTGCGGGTGCACCCAATCCCCTCGTCCAAATCATCAATGAAGATGTTAAACAGAACTGGCCCCAAAACTGAGCCCTGACCGGCTACCATGGTTCAGCTTGTAACATTCTAGGGATATCTGAGAATTTAATGTTTCAGTCCCAGCAAATTTAAGCTATTGCTGTGCTGGTGTTGGTGTAGTACATTACCAAAAGTCGATTTTCTGTGTTTTTTACTTTGGCATGAGACAGTGTCAAAGGCCTTGCTGAAGTCCAGGTAGACCACATCCACAGCCTTTCCCTCATGCACCAGGTGGGTCACCTGGTCATAGAAGGAGATCAGGTTGGTCAAGCAGGACTTGCCTTTCGTGAACTCATGCCTTTCATGAACCATAGAATGGTTTGGGTTGAAAGGGACCTTAACGATCATCTAGTTCCAACCCCCCTGTCATGGGCAGGGACAGCTTCCACTAGACCAGGTTGCTCAAAGCCCCATCCAACCTGGCTTTGAACACTTCCAAGGATGGGGCACACACAACTTCTCTGGGCAATCTGTGCCAGTGCCTCACCACCCTCACAGAGAAGAATTTCTTCCCAAAATCTAATCTAAATCTTCCCTATTCCAGTTTGAAGCCAATCCCCCTTGTCCTATTGCTACCTGCCCTTGTAAGAAGTCCCTCTCCAGCTTTCACATAATGATTTCACAACAACACACATTGGCATTAATTTTATGCAAATGTGAAAGCATTTGCACTACACAGATCAAGAAGGTTTAAACATAGGTGAACGGTGTAAAAGTTGAAGGGATTTTATGTGATTTTTTTAATGGTTCTTTCTATTTTCAGAAAAAAGTCAAACTAGATGAACCGTAAATAAAATATCCCCCACCCCAAAATTGCTAAATACATTTGTAATTATTGTATTTTTGTACTTAATAATAAAAATTGCTGCCAGTTGCATGCATCAACATATTTTACAGGTCACTAGTTTCCTTCCAAAAGAATTATTAGTATTTACAGTTGATTTAACTTTAAACCTCTAATGAAGCAAAACAAACACAGTAAGGTGCTGTTCTTTCAAAAACAACTCCCAAGTTAAATATTAATGCACTTAAAATTGGAAGTTAACATCAGCACGAGAAAAAAGTAAAGAGTTTCCACCGTAAATTTGTATGGATCATTTGTTATAATCTGCATGAACATTGGCTGATGTAAATCTACTCTTTTCAGGACTTTATTCTATAAGCTACCAATGAATCTGTTCTACAAAACTTTTAATGAAGAAAAAATCCTTACAAATTTTTTCCTAAGTTTCAGTGAAATTAATACTTAAAAATTTTAAACTACATCAATATATAAGCATTTTGCCAATGTAAAGCCCAGACATTTTAAGCAAGAAAAAGTTGGGAAATATTTTTAAAAAGCAAATGTGAAAAAAGCCTCATTTCAAAAACCAACCCCTTCACCCAAATAATTTTATAGGAAATTATGTTTTCAACCCTGATGTAGAATGTCCAAACTTGCAAAAGAAATCCTTGACTGTTGCAATGAGAGGAAAGTGGGCATAGCACCTAAGAGATAAAGGCCTTTGACTTGAACAGTTTAGAAAAAACACCTACTCCTCTACTGCATTTTCTAGTTGGATTATGTGGCCAAATCATTCTCGCCCCCACCCCCCCCCACCCAAACTCG
>NW_009613816.1:19245-59378 GCF_000690535.1 Cariama cristata
CTAATGCCATTGTTTTCTATGTAAGTCACTGCAGATAGGAGTTTACGAGCACAAGCAAGCTTCCTACTGAAAAGATTTCAGAAAAATTCACCATATGATCATGAAGGATGACTTGATATAATGTATATATAATCATCTTTTTTCTCAGAACCCTTTCCAACTTCTTAGAAATTCCCAATCACCCTTAGGAAGTACCATTGAGATTCCAGTTTTAGCAATGCCTTCAACAATGTAATACTAAAAGTTCATCAGTAGTTGCCTTTAATTTAAATCAGGAACACAAAACATGGGAAATGAGCTAGAAAATCTTGACAGTTTCAGCTCTGCTTGTATTTAAGATTTCTTCTGATCCCACTGGGGACATTTCATAGAAACAGAGGGTTTTGCATAATATTATTAAATATATTAAAATAACTATATATTCAAATATTCTTAGCTTACAGAGACAATACAAACAATTTATTTTAAAATAACACATATATGTTTAAAATATTACTAGATATATCACAAAAACTGAATGCCTAAAAAACTGCTTTGGCAACAGATTATGCCCTTTTATATAATGCCATTAAAGTTTAGTTCAACATTTCAGACTGCTTATGTAGAGTATGCTTATCAGATACTTGATACAGGATATACAGGATGCCATATAAAAGAGAATCAGCATCTCAATTTATTGCTTATATTTACAATATAAAGATGTCGTAAAAATCTAGGTGATATATTAAGTATATTAAAGATCAAACATACTTTCTTCCCCCTAAGCAAGTCAGATGCAGACACTACTTGTTTAGATCCTGACATGAATGTTATGTCCTATACCTTGTCAACATTGCAGTAATCAATTTTACAGAGAAAGAGCACATCATGGGCAGCAATTGTTTTGGAGAAAGAACAAAAACAAAAAGAGCCGTTATTGATTGTAAGGTCAGTAACCATTTATAGGTGGTGCAGCAATATCACTGGCAGATTTGGGGAAGCATCGCAGAATGGAAGGAGTGATTCTGGGGAGCAGGGTATCATTTCAGATTCTAGAAAGAAGATAAAGGGGCAAGGAAGAAGATAACATGAGGCAAAAACTAATTTGGGAAAACATGGAATAAAAACACTAAGGAGGGAAAAAAATGCATGGAAGAACAATAAAGAGGGAAAATACTGAGAAAAATTAGGATAGAAAGTGGGGCAAATCTCAGGGAAAGGAGGACCTCTAACTCTTTTTCAAGTTGTGAAGCCAGAGAGGAAAGGGAGAAAGAAACAAGAGAAATCAAAACCATGTATAACCACGTATCTCCAAATGTCTTGAGGCAAAAAGTAGCAGAATTTAGACTAATTTAGAATCCAACATCCCTATTTTCAAATAAAAGTGATGCTCATGATAAGAAATATATAAAAGGAAGCCAGATGAGTGATGGAATACAGGAAAATGACAGTGCTAATTTTGGAAAAAATATTAACCATATCTCTCTGGTGACACAGTCACAAAAACAACTTGAGTAGAGACTATCAGCCCTGAATTCCCAATCAGAGCTGTCCCAGGATAAACGAAACTTGAGGGGAGACAGTCAGCATGTGGAAAGAACATCTGTACAGATCAGAGAGAAGAAACACTGAGTCAAGGAGAGAAAGAGGATAGCTACAGAGGGAAAGACAAAGGAGAGAGAGAATGGGATCAACAGCAGAGACTGATGGAAAGAAAGTGCCCAACAGGAGAATGCGAATAAGAAATTAAGGAGGGGGAAAAAAGAAAAAGAAAGAAAAAAGAAAAGAGGCTATTGAGAAAGCAGTAAATAAATAAACCTTGTATATTCGGAGGGAGATAATCAGAGGATTAACAAGAAATAGAGTGAGAAATCTGAGGGAGGTGAATAAAAGGTACATGTGTGAATGAGACAAATACCCTTTTGCTTAACCTAGCCTTTCCTTCTGCAAAAAGGAGGAGAAGAAAAGACAGGGAACTATAGTCAGCTTTGATTCATTCACATTTGAGTATGTTGGAAAAGTTTCTCATTGACAGTGAGATAGATGCGCTGCAAATGAATTTTAATACTAGTTTGGGCCACTGATGAAGGAACTGGGGTGAAAACAAAAGAGGTTCCATGTCATCCCAGCAGGCTGGCCTAGTTTGTGTTTCTGCCTGTGCTTAAATTCCACAAGGGTCAATGTATCATTGAGTAGGTATTTCTCTCTCCTTGTGGTATGGCCTCCTTCTAATTCTGCAGCCATATCCCCTAAGGGTTGCTCTGGTGTATTAGTTTCCATGCTCCTTGAAGCAATGTACATTTACTTGCACTGTTTAATCAAACTTCAGTTCTATTAAACAAGCATGGGCAGCACCTCAGCAGTGCTCAGTAGTTGGCTTAACCCCTCCTGTGCTACCAATTTCCATATCAGCAGAACTAAGCTAGCTCTGAAGATCCTTTTGAAAAAAATACTTGTAATGTCATTAAATAAGTATTTGTTCGTTTAATAGATGCAAATTCTTTGGCTATTTTAAAAAAGATAGTTTTACTAAGAACATATGAAGTAATGTAGCCTATTGAATATGAAATCCCATTCAAGCAGGTAGATAATCTTAAATTAAGAATTACTAATCAATATTTTCTTTTAATATTTTGTACTTGTATAGAGAAATACTTTACACAGCATATTGTGATATGCAAGACATTGAATACTTACTTATTCTTACAGTTACTAAGAATTTTCTGATAAAGTAGTTTTTCATAGGAAAAAAAGGAACGTAATTATAATTTGCTGAAACCATATATGGGAATATATGGGAATCTGTGATAGGCTTAAAGTAACCCTGAGTCTTGGTTGCTGTTCTACCACTGTAGGCCACTTCACAATTTTGTTTTCATGGAACAGATATCAAGTTGCAGGAAGAACAGACTTTACGACCAAGTACTGTGCAGCCGACTGAAAGAGGTCATCTTCTCACCCAAAAGGACAGAAGCTCACAGTGTTTATACACAACAAAGGGCCAAAACTTAACTCCTTTGTGTTCTCCAGTTCAAATGATGTGAACGTCATGACCACAGGGTAAACAGCTATACCAGAATGCCTATCTTTTCTACAAGTGTGTCCCTTTATACAAGTAAACATCAACTGAGTGAGTGCCTTAAAGCTCGGATTCTCACTCAATGTGACTACTGAAAGGAAGTAAAAGTATCTGCCCCAAAAAAATCTGTATGTAAGGAGACAGAAATGGAAGAAACAGACTCCAAAACAGTGAACAACTAAGGGGCAAAACATTCAAGAGCAGTATAGGACATTGAGACTGAAATCCCTGACATGATTTGAGAGAGGGCTCATTCACAGACAGTCTTAGCATAAGTAAGTACGCTAGTCATTCTACTACTCAGCTGCCACGTACATTCTTTTCCCCTCTAGAAACTATGGAAAGCCTTAAGAATCCATCTCAGAGCACTAAGCAATCTGGATGGCCTCTGTGGGGCAAGTGTAAAATATACTGCCTACTCAGATCTCCTAGTCAGATCTTGATTATGATTACGTCCATGTTCGTGCATGCTAGACACCTCCCTTTCCCTAGTGCAAAAGCCAGCCTCAATCCTGATTTGCACAACCTAGGCCAAGTCCTCCATCCCCTCTACACAGAGGTGTGTCAGTGTAACATGAGTGAATGCTGCATTCTCAACAGTAGTAACTCCTTCCATATACTCCTCGAAGGCTTTTACCTTCCTACTAGCAAAATTCTTCTTGAATTGTCCAGCAGTGCAGTTCACCTCTTTGAAGACTAGGTCTTAGAGACCAGAGCAAGTCATAGCCATACTGATGCACTAGTTGTACCACTACTACTTTAAGCATTTTTATGCAGTCTCTTAGTTTAAAATGTTTGCATCTATTAAAGCCAGAGATGGTTAAATGATAATAAAGAAAACAATATTTAGAAAACAGATGGATAAAATGAATTAACAACATTAATGCAGAATTTAAAGAAAGCATTTTCTACAAAAAAACTACTGTATTCTAAGATGCTGCTGCAGTATGGTTTGCCGCAGGGATGGGACGAATATATTATTTATCTACAAGCAGTGAAATTTTCATGTTTGTGCATTTGAACAAATACATTAAAATATATATATATAGCTCATAGATGTCAACTCTATAGCAAATTAACAGTCAAGTGATCATCAACTGAATCTGCTGCAACTATTGAGCTTTGCAAAAACTATTCAAACTGCTTACTGTCATATACACTTTTTCAAAAGTTTCAGAGTTTGATTTTTGTTACACTCCAAGAGTAACATGTAATAACTCAGTTTTTGGAGTCAGAGGAGGACTGAAGTATTAGATTCGTCCCTTCCCTCGCTTGCTGTACACAGAAACAACAGAAGCAAATTTAGAAAAAATATAGAAGCAGTAAAGCAGTACCTGACCAGAAAGGAGTGGAGGAAGGGGGAACAAAGCTGTAGTCTGGAGGAGTTACAAAAGAAAACCCACAGAACAAAGAAGGGGCTTAGAGAAAGAAAGAGAAAAAGAGAAAAGCAAAAGAACATTGAAATATTGGCACAAGATTTAAATAATAGTTTTTTAACTATATAATTCATTGATAATAAGGAAACTAAGGTTCCCTTCTAAGGATGTCTGGAAGGAAATTGACTATAATAACTAGAAAATTTGGATCTATGATTTAATTTTTAACAATTGCATTTTTCAAAGACTAAAGTAGAAAGAAGACACCCATTCAAGGTTTCAGAGAAGCAAATTAAAACTGCAGAATCTTGCAAATAATTTCAGATTTAACAAAGTTTTTTTTTCTTTAATTTTGTGTGTCCCTACTTCTTAACAGTACAAAAGCAGGAACTCAGGCATACATAAGAATTCTTCTTGAGCCCAGGAAAACTAGTCATACACCTTTAATTAGGATATAGTCTAAGTACCAGTTGAACTGGGGTTTCATAATAGGCATATGAAAAAGTGTGCATTTTGCCCTCTTAATGGTTGACATCAATACTAATTCCACAGCTAAACTACATCTTCTAAGCTCCAAACAATATTGCTCGTCTTGGCAGTTTTCCCTGACTTGAGAGAAAACCCTTGAGCAAGCAAAAAAAAAAAAAAAGCATAAGTTTGGCCTAGGCAGAACCAGCACATCATCCTAGTCCTTGAACAGCTTCCTCAGGTGAAAGGTTAAAGGTGCACTTGGTCTACTGCCAACAAACATAGGGTCAACATATTTTTAAATACCAAAATAGGATAAATAAACTAAAATCACTTTAAATGAAACTACAGTTTGTTGACATGTTCTTACACTTTGTCCCTCTTTGGAAGAGGCAATGAAGATATATAGTATACAAAGCCTAATAAAGTTTGGATCTTTACTCCCAGCTGTGATTTGGAAAGCGAAGTCCATCCTCAGCTAGATAAGTTATAACATAGTCTCTAAACCATGCCTAATAATATCTGTAATTACTGACCAAGAGCATTCCTTAAAAATGTGGCAGGGTTATACTCATCACATACAGCTGCTTCCCTGAATTTATTGTTGTGACTACACATCATCAAACCAAATCATTTTGCTTCAAAATGGTTATTTGCAGGAATGACGACTACAGTCATTTTACGCAAAGAATTAACAAAGAATCCATGGTGGAGGTAATAATAGAGTTTTGTGCATCTTACCTGAACGAGAATACATATGTTTGTGACAATGAAACTACCAGCATAAATAAAATAGACAGGACTGATACAGTATTTTAACATTCATAAGGTATGGGCTTTGTTAAAAAAAAAAAACAAAACAACAAACCACAACACAAACCAACAGCAGTTTAGGTTAGTATCTCAAAGTAATACAAAAGAAACATACTCCAGGGCCTCTTGCGCACTTGAAACTCCCTTCTGATCCTCCACAGTGATGATTCTTTCTCCATCTCTAATACTAAATGGATTACCTGGGAATGCATGAGGTTACCTGAGGAACTCCTTTTACTGGACCTAGTAACCCCAGGTGACAGTTCTGTGTGGAAATATGTTACACAAACCAAAACGGCAACTTCACTGAAGTACTGTGCCCATTCCTAGAGACAAATAACTGCGGGCTGGTTTTGTTTTTTCTCTACAGAAGTACAATGATAGTGTACAAAAGTAGCATGCAGGAATAAAGACAGGTTAGGTGCTATATAGGGGGTGGTTGGTCCTTTCCTCTCCATACATTATCTTAATTTTTTGAGAATTTTTTTGTCCGATGTAACTGGAGGTCTAGTTTTACATGTGAAATTCTGGACAAATAAACCTATGTAGGCAAGGGAATCCTACTAGATTTCTACAGATAACTCATCTATTTTTAAATGTGGCTGATGAGAGTTTTGGTATTGGCTTTTAAGGAGAAAGGCTGGGTTCTTTTGTTTCCTTGAGGGTTAGGGTGACACTTGTTTTATTTTACTTTATTAACAGATACTTTTATATAGTTAATGCATTAAGTAGTAGAATGATGTGATATAACTAGTTAATGTACCTAACTCCTAGTCTAAGAGTGATGAAAAACAGTCACCCAAATAGTATTTGGTTTCATGATCTAGGTTACATTAAAATCTAAATTTCATAAAGACTCGGATTTCTCAATATGATTGTCCTCTGCATCAGCAGATTGGAATAAAGTGCCAAAAACTACTCTGTAGAAGAATGTCAACTTGTCTTCCATTTTTGCCTTTATTTCATTAAATGGTCGATCGCCCCTCTAATCTAATGTAAGAATTAGTACTTTTCTATGTAGCAAAACAAAATTTGATCACAGTATGTCTAGAAAAGCCTGGGACTGAAAAATTAAGAAGAAAGAATGTACCATTTCCCCCAAAATCTTCCTAATTAACTTGAATTTCTATATTGAGAAAAGTAAATGTCTGACAGGTTTTACAACCACATTAGAAGTGTACAATAAATATCAGAACAGAGTGGGTGACTTCTGCAAGACCAGGAGACTAAAAAGCAAAGTTCTAATTACAGTGGGAAGTCAAATCAACTATCTCCATAAAATGAACATTTTTTTCTTCTTAGAATCTAGTAGATGCTGAAGGGAAAATCAAACTCCCTGAAAATTTAAGAACTTACATGGTGATTTATTATGATTCAAATCAGAAATTGTAAGTAAACTGAAATGCCACTTGATTCTCTTTCCTTTAATGGGTAAATGAAAACATGACAACCACAAAAAATGAATATAAACCTTTCTTGCATTGTTCTAGAAAGTGAAGTTAATTTGGTATTGCCACTCAATTTCACAGCAGCTCAAAGACTTTGTCAGCAGAAAATGATATAACTCCGTCAAATTCTACAGTGGTTCAACTCAGGTTTCTTAGAAATTTTTCCCACTTATTCTGTCAATTATATATGTTAAAGATCAGCTGTTTTGAATAAGAAGCTGATGTCTTTTCAAGAGACAGCCTCATTAAAAAAATCCAGATACAGTCATGTGAATAGTATAGTGTCAAATACTGAGTTGAAACCCAAAACATCCTCAAAATCAGCTTCAAACTGCCAAAGTCCATTGCATTCACTAGTTTTAGCCCTGAGCTTGTTAAAATATGGTGAATGTGACACTGAGTAGTTGCACAACTTAAAAAAAAAAAGAAAACAAAAAGGGAAAGTGCCCCTGTCTCTCTTCAGCTGACTTGTCTGGCTTCCTTTCAACTCAGATTCAGTGGGAAGAGGTCAAAAAAACAGCTCTGTGGTGGTTCTCACTGAGGGCTGTGAAGTAAACTCAGTGTCCAACTGCTGCCCCATGACTGTACGCGCTTCCTGTACTAAACAAAACTGCAGCCTAAAGTTTACCAACTTCTTTCCAAATTCAGCCTAGCTGGGTTCACACAGCCTAGATATACAATTATTCTAACATCAACTTGGTAAAAACTAACATTTAGCTTTAAAACTGAGCAGTGACACTCACGGATGGGCTGTTAATCATGGAAATTTTGCTTCCAAACAAAACAAACAAAAAAAAAACACAAGGAAAAAAAAAAAAAAAAAACACAAAACCCCCACACACTTACGGGGACTTGCTAACACTTTAAAAGATGACTGTCAAATCCATTAAACGGAAGTGTTGTCCAAAGTCAATATAGGTAGGCTAGCAGAATTGTGGAAGTCTATTACATTTTATACAAGGAGTCTGAGAATTGAGAGGGGTTTTTTTATCAGTTTGCCCTAAGACAAAACCAGCATAGTTTGTAACATTAAATGGCTGATATTTACTGTAGCAGAGACACACTTTCTCACCTCCTTGACTAAAATGAGAGCATCTCACACTCATTTCTCTTCCTCTTCCATATACTGCCTAAAAGACCTTGTAAAGGAGATGTTTCCTTTGTACATGGACTGAAGGTAATAAGGATGTACCATAAGTCTTGTATCCTGTAAAGCATGAAAGGACTGAGCTAATGCTCTTGCAGACTAGTATGTTGGTGGACAGTAGAGATACATTCTAAGTGGTCTAAGAAAGGAAAGAAAACAAATTGGTTCTGCTCACAGTCAATAATAAAAACAAATGCAAAGTAAATTAAGCAGGGCATATCCTCTCAACAATTAAAGCCTCATTGCTGAGGAGGCAAGGGATGAGGAAAGCACAAGAGATGACAAGAGGAAGAGAGATGCAAAGGGAGATCACAAGCTAAAGGGAGAAGAAAGGATGGGACAGATAAATTCACCAAGAACGGAGAAGTACTGAGACACAGCATAGCAGGGAAACAACTAACAGAAGTCCTGGGAAGCAGTGAAAGAAAACAGAAATGGAAGGAATAAAGAGGAATTGGGAGATAGAGTAAATGAAATGCAGACACACACTGGTTTCTTACAATCATCTGTCCTAAATTATCTTCACTTTCATTAGGAGAGGAAGAAAGTCTCCAAAGTTATAGAAATGTTACAGAACAGAGGCAAGCAAACAAAAGCTCACAATCACAGCAAATGAAAGTAACACAGTCAGCTTCATCATCACAAAGACTAGACTGGACTCTATGACCTTTCACAGCAGTCTTCATATTGTTAAAATCCCCATTAATTTTTATTTTCCTCTTGTTATCTCTTGCAGTACAAAGATACAGCCATTGTCTGCAGAACTGCAAATCTAATATTTGCTCTCTGACAGAAACATTATATACTTTCCAGAGGCCAGCCACGTGGTAGTTTTTATCATTACCATTGAACTTGTACACATCCTAAAAATCATGCTAACTTCCACTTAAGTTGTAATAGCTTAAATAAAGGATACCACATGCATTGTAAAGCATCTCAGTTTATTTCTAAACTTCAAAACTTTTCAACTGCTATTTACATTGTACAGTAGTTCATTAATTTTCAGAAGCTTAGAGGTCTGTAATAAACATTTAAGGTTAAATAGTAGGCATAAAAATAATTATGATACAGTAAATCTAATGTTTTTTTTAGAAATCTATGTGGTATTACTGAGATGCTGCTTCATATGGCTACACTACAAGACTGATTTATTTAAACCCCTTTTTAAGGATTAGAAATTGTCACAGATATTAACACTTCTAGTTGTGTGTATGTAAATGTCTGAAAAAACTAGGCAGGATGCAGTTTAATCTCTCACCAGCACGCCTAATAGATTTTTGAGTATCAGGAAGATTTTAAGTTTGGCAACAAGACAAACCTGCTAGACATGTTTATAACCTCCTGGCAGATCTGAACCTGCTTAGCTTCAAAAAAAATCCTAGCTAAAAAGCATTACTATTTTAATTGGTTATATGTCAAAAATGGAAAATGAAGATGTTCAAAGTACCATGTCCTTTTAATATTTATATGACAAAATAATACACAAAAATTTATAATACTCACAGTTGCTACCTGTTCTGTTACTCCTTTGTCCCACTGAGTTTTCAGATTCTTTGTATGGAAATTGAAGAGTAGTATCCAAACTTCGAAAGCCTTCTTTGAGAGAGTGGTGCTTATAGTATTCTACGAGTTCCTTTCAGAAAGGAAAAAAACCATGCCATTGGAAACTGAAATCACATCCTTTTCAATATTCTGGTGTACAGTTAATGACAGTTTTATCATACAAGTAATCTTATTTTATAATACAACATCCCACAGTACATGTTTATTTTTTAAAAATTAAGTATCCTAAATACTTACTGCTTTTACACTGCCACTAATTGGGTTTTGTTAGGGTTTTTTAAAATGAAACCTTATTGTCAGAGTCAACACTTATTACTCCTTTGAGCCAGGCTGAGCATGTATTTGCTATTCTGAAGTCAGGCAGACAGCAAGGTCAGCTGCTTGTTAAGTATATAACAGTAACTGTCTTTGTTTTCTCAAATTTCTTTTGCAATGGTAAGTGATGTTTATCCATAAACGCATTCGTAAATACACAGATCCAAAATAAGGCATGAGCCTTGCCTATAAGCATGTAAGTCAACAGCAACTTAATAAGCAGATACAGGGACCATGTAAAACTTTCAAGGCTCTGTCATTAAAATTTGTGGGGAATTTTTTTGTTGGTTTGCTTTTTTTTCCTTCATATAGTGCACACTGACTGAAAAATCCAGCATTTCACATTCTCCTTGGGCCCAATCCAAAAATTTGTCTCTGTGTGTGCATATACATAAACATACATAGACACACACAGACAAATTTTATATATATGCACAAAATTTTTATATATGCATATACACACTTATACAAAAATATAAAACTGGCTTAACTATTTTATGTAACCAAGGAAATAGGTTACTTTAGTTTCTATTCTAAAGAAGGCAACATCCATCAAAACACTGACAGTAAACACTGACACTCCTTTGTGATCTTCAACCCTTGCCACTGTCTCCTACATTTAAATTAGTCCTAATAACGTTAATATCACACAGTTTGTATACAGAGCCTAGAATGAAATTAAAAGTGACCAGACAACTCAAAGCAAATGTATTTAATTTGATTAATGATACTTCAACTGTAGGATTTCACTCTTCAGAAACGGAAGCACAAAGCAATGTATTTACTGTAAACCCTTCACTCCTACCAGTAACTCAGTCATTCCATTCTACTTACTTGCATTTAGATTTCCAAAATCAAAGTCGACCAAGCCAAGTTTAGGTCAAAATAAGGAAACAGTACTGTGTTCAATCATTTCCTTCTAGTTAAAAAAATATTTAACAAAATTACTAGCCTACAACAGCCTACATCAGTGATACATTAATTCCAGCAAAACAAAATGACTCTCAAATTATTTAGTCCAAGATCGAGTGCATAAACTGTAAGTTCTTGATAATACTCTGAAGATTATCTTCTGAACTCTGGAGCACTTCACTCTCCACGCTGCAAGCTGTTGCATGTCTCTGAAACAGCTTCTAAGGCAGAGTCCAAAGCTAAGTAAAATCTACACCTGCTTTTAACAGTTCACAATCACAGACCTGCCAAGCACTCCAAGTAAGCAGGAAGGCCAGGAGACTAAGAACTGTTTGGACTTTGTTGTCTGGTATCAGCACAGCATGCAAGCTACAAAGTCAGCAACCACATATTCTGTCACGTATCATCACTGAGTACCTAGACATTCAAATTACCAAGGCAACAGAGAGGGTGATATTTAA
The DNA here is from genome assembly GCF_000690535.1 of Cariama cristata. Taxonomy (NCBI): domain Eukaryota; kingdom Metazoa; phylum Chordata; class Aves; order Cariamiformes; family Cariamidae; genus Cariama; species Cariama cristata. Next base: position 30,807 of record NW_009613816.1, read on the forward strand.
GCAAGCAGCACTCAAAGTAGGATTTCTGGATAAATGGAAAAATAATTAGTATGAAACTTTTGTTACCTTTTTGTACCACACAAATCTGTAATTATACTGTTCGGTAAAGATAGTAAGAATTTCAACTGAACAGATTTTATTTGTCGGCAAAATAAGTAAAATGGTTCCAAACTGAGAAAAAATTTACTTTGGGTCACAAAGATTCAGTTGCTTTTAAAAGCTTAGTTTTTAACACCATTCTTCCATAAACAACAGATGACAAACAACTGGCCTGTGAAACATTCATTGCACAAATCACAGTAGCAAGCTTACAAATAGATAAGTAAGGTAAGTAGCCCCTGCCAGCATGGACAGGGCTCCTCAGGAGTCTGTCACATTACCATGATTCACATCAGGAGCAGATCTGACCTTTCCCTGCACCTTGGCCTGCTTTACATACTCAGCACATTTTAATTACTCTTGTGAAAGTTTTTCAAACGTACAATGAAAACTATGTATAAGAGCTGTTCTACTTTTGTTACCTCCAAAGTAGTACAGAACACTGTGTCACTGCAGATCACTACTTTAGGTTTCCATGGCTGCTGGCTTTGTCTCTCTTCTGCTCCCAGTGCTACCCAGACTACTTTTGTTCCTCTATTCTTCCAGACACTGTTACTTTTTTTCTTGCATCTACCCAGAACAAAGCAGTTGTTCCACAGCATAGGCAAACAGTACTTACACTATCACTTGTCTATTTAACTCTCAAGGGCAGACTCCATAATACCCTAAAAATGAGTTACAAAATTACTTTTTCCTAAATGAATGTTAGCAAGGCTAAATTGGTGGCGATGAGGCTTTTACACCAGAAATTTCTTTTGTCCTCCCAACTCTTTGATGCAACACATACTCTTTTTGTTCCTTTTTTATCCAAGTTTGTGTCCTGTACTTGCACCTCTGATCATTCAGTTCTATTTTGAAACCCACATCAGTGCCTTAAACTGCATCATTGCCATAAGAAGAAATCTGGCAGCATGCGACTCCAGCTCACGTGCTTTGTCAAGATCTTGGGGAGTGCTCATGTGTTCTCATCAGTTTCCAGTGAACCATTTGTAATGTCTGCAGACTAAGTAGCCACCTTCTTCATGTATTTGAGGAACGCCATGATTTCTGTTGCTACCAATGATAAGATCTCAGGGTCCCCAGCCCTAACACTGAACACTTCACTGGTTTTTAAGTGTCAAATGAACACATTAGAGTGTGGAAACAGTTCGATGCATTCTTCATCAGGAAATTTATGTTCTTCCCATTCTAATGTGCATTTATTTCAAATAGGGTCAGGCAAAGCATAGATCTGCTTGATTTTTTACCACCTGTAGGATGCTCTTGCTTTATAAAGTACCAGTGGTTGGTTAAATTAAAATCATTTCTAAGGCTTCCTGGTTTTAAAACTTCTCTCCCTACTCTTGTTTTGCATTGTCCTTCCTTTTTATTTATCATTTTAGAGTGCTTGGATATGCATACAGGAAGGCTGCAGCGTAAGTTTTAATCCAATTGATTGCACTAAATATAATACATTGAATGAGCTTCCTTTAACAATGTATCAGAAAATGCTTAAGCAGTAAAATTTTACAAATGCACTAAGGTAATTTACTCAGACACCTTGTATTTACGAGTCTTGTCTAATCAAAATGAGCAATCAAGCAATTCTTTCAAATTAAAGTTCAGAAAAAGTAATTTCTTCCCAGTGCGATATGACTCTGACATAACACTGAAAAGTCACTGATCTGGGCAGTTATAACACCAAACTCTTATTTCTGGGAATTAATTTTGCCTATAATTGGAGTGAAAGTTAATGACAGCGCCTATATTTTATGTGTTATTACCACAGTTTGCTAATGAGTGGTTTGCTGCCACAGAGTCTAAGTTCGAAGTAGCCGCACAGTTGCTTTAATTTAGACTAGTTGATATTGACTCCAGATTACCATTATTCCAACCAGGATTTCTGAACTATTAGCAGTTTAGATAGCCCTGCTCTCTAGCTGCACTTCTTTGCCTGGTGCACCAGCACCAGACAGACCAGCCTCTCCTGAGTTTTTCTGGGCTCTCTGACACAGCTGCAACTTGTATCATCCTCCCTCTGAACTTGCACATCAATAGACACCATTATGTTCAGTAGTATACACATATACATGTGCCAGGCTGGGAAGTAACCTTCACCTAGCTACTTTGAGGTATCATTAATCTATAAAGAAAGATTTCCAAAGACATCATATTCTCCTTTCAAGATTCAGTCTTACTCCATAGTGGGCTGATGCATGGGATTCAAATTCCTCCTCTCTTCCACATGACTGCAAGGGACACAGCCCAGTCTTAAATATAAAATGTAGTTTTAAGCACACAGTTACATCACTTAGAGCATAAACCATAAATAGAAAAAATTATTCTATTAGGTGGTATGGACACAATTCAAATCTCTCACAGCCTTCTATAATTTCACAAACCAAAGTAGTTCTAACAGAACCAGCTACCTAGAAAATCGCACATTGTTAAAAACCTAATCAATGCTTACCATTAAATTTTTAAATTTTCTATTTTCTGCAATGTGGAAAAAGCCATCTCTTGTTAAAATCTTGATGTGTTTCACTTCGTTATTGTACCTGTGGGCAATGAATAACTTATGAATATAAATGTGTTTTTAATCAGATGCAATCAATAACTACTTGAGGGCATGACCCAATAACACCACACGAATGAATTCTTAAGACAAAAACATATATCTGTGCCAAAACAAAGTTGACATCTAATTAACCAAATATATTTATTAAAGTACAGCTGAAGAGGTAATCTGTATTCAAGAAAAAAAGTCACAACTAACTGCTCATTCTAATTGGGAATTCCCATATATTTCTTACTTTTATATTCATATTGATAAACAACATGAAAGCAAACAAGACCCACACAATAATTTGCATCCACAGAATTTATGAACCCACATTTCACTGAAATGTCTGAGATGCAAAGGGTTTCGACAAGTTCTCACTGAAGTCAGTGAAACATTCTTAGTCACTTCAGAAGTAGATGACACTACACTCCACACATTTGCTTACTCTTACCTAATATATTAGACCATCATTTTTGTAGACCCGTTTGCTACACCAGCATTATAAAACCATTGTCATCTTTCTACTATAAATCCTGGGGATTTTTGTCAGCAACTTCAGTTTTCCTATACTGACTCTTTTAAAGATTGTGTATGATTATAGAAATTGAAACAGATTTATATTTTCCTTATTTACTTCTACTATTATCTAGACATAAATAAGAACAGGAAAACCATCTGTAGGAAATCTTATTCCACTTACTTAATACTAATGGCATATTCTCCTGACTCTTTGGTCCTGTGCCGCACCAGGTAAGTGCTATTTACTCTGTTAATAAGTTCACTCTCTGCTTGCAGTCTTTCCATTGCTCCTGCAAACCTGTAACAGAGAACAACCAAAACTACCTATGATTTTTTCCAAAGCTACAAAGAAAGGACTATCTAATATGCAATGCAAAGTCCCAATATTCTGCATATGATCGGGACCTAAAAATACATCAGTTGCAACTGAATACCCCTTCCAGATCTTTGAATGAAGAATAAAGTGTGAAAAAATATGCATTGGGGGGGAAATTCTTAATCAGAAAAGTACTTGAGTATATGTTTAAGAAAAGTACTTGAGCCTGAGCATTAGTTGAGTGACTACTGGCCTGAATAGCACAAAACCAAATGTTTTTTCTGAATCACGTGTTACAAATGAAACAATAAAACAGTGGTCCAGAATCTTTGAACCTCCCTGAGTTCTAGTGGGAGTTATCTTAATAGAGTGGAGAATCAGCCACCAGTAATGTATTAGGTCAAAAAAAGATCTATACAAAAATTTGGTCTTTTACAAACACACTATTTTATTTGGTTTCATAATTATTCATAATCTCTAGAGGTTAAAGTGTAATGGGTAGGTTAAACATCCACAATTTAAAAAAAAACCCGCAGCTTAATATGTCCATATTCGAAAGAGCTGATGCTAAGAGTTGAAAGCTAAGACAAGTAAGTCACCAATTCTGCAGTCTGACTGCATAAGCAGATTTGTGCCCTTGCTCTGTGTGGCTGGTTTGGGTGGGACGTCACAGCAGACGTTAAAGACTGATCCCAATGATATGCTTTCTTCTAATAAAATTATAAATAGAGCAAATGTTAGAATTTAATATACCAGTTTTAAATATTAAACATTCTATTTGGCTTGTTATGAAAAATCAGTGTTTGTTTAGATCTGATTCTGATTTCACTTTTGCCAAACTAGAGGAAATCAGAACTCATGTCTAAATGACAAAGCATAAAACCAGTAAAAGAACATAAGTGATGCTTATTCTGTTCTCTCAGATTCACCATGTCTTTGAACACTTCAGTTAAATCTCAGTGAAAATTTTGGTTAAATTTCAGTGAAGAGTTCACATACTACATAAGTTCCAGAACAGCAGTAGTTGTAGTTTAGATACACTGTCCTTTTATATCACTAGTCTTTTTTTTTTCCTAAGGGAAATGCCAAATTATTCACAAGACAAGATGTACTTAACATTATTCCTTCTCTTTATTCACTTAACATATAAGATCTATTTGCACACTTCACATTATACTCATCTCTCATTATTTTATTTCAGACCTCTGGGACTTAAGGCTGCACAGCTACAGACTTCTAAGCAAAATGTCAAAATCATTAAGCACTTTATTACATGAGAAATGCTTTTAGGCAGCGCATGGTGTTGCCTTCTCAAACCATTACACAATGCCTTCTTCAGAAGCCTGGAAAGGTTAAACCAATATAAATTAAATTGTAATACACACAGTTGTTTTTCTATGACTGCTTCTTTCAAAGATTCTTGTAGGACTAAACAGGGACTCACCACAGTTGTGAAGAGTAGTCTACTGGTTTAGGAACCTAGGACATGAAAAGATACAAGAGAACGAGGATCAAGATTTTTTTTCTTATCAACACAAATTAGACAGCATTGATCTAATTATCAACATCCAGATGAAACAAATTAAAAGAAACAGATGATCTAATCAATCTGCAAGTCTAATTTGTTTTGAAGGAAGTTATAATAAAGGACAAATATTCCATACCATTCTGAAAGTAGTTTTCCTCTTTTTATATATATATTTTAGTTGTATTTTAGCTCTTCACTGTTGACAGAATTTTTTTTACTTAATAGAACTGTTAGAAGTTTTTTTGAGAGTGCCTGCCTTCAGATTTCATACATAAAATAGCCCAACGCCACATATTATTGAAAAGTATCATTAAAATGTGCAACAAATTAACAGTAACATATATAAAATTCATTTAATGTTTTCAGGATTGTATGGCCTTAGAAAGACTGTCTACCAGGAAATATAGTATATAATCTTCCGAGAGAGTTGAGGATAGTCCATAGATTGTATTGTATGACATCATTCGTACCCTCATATTTGACTTGATTAACTCTTGTACTGGATTTTAATAAGCATGGCATTTGATTCTCAAATTCAATTAAAAAAATTAAATGAACTACAACCAGTTTGGAAAATGGATGTTATATGTATACACAGACATATGCATAGATAATGTTTACACATTCACAAGATGTACAGAATAGCAACCCCTGTGAAAATCAGCATTTCATCTTGACCATCTCCCACCGGTGTATGATACTTTGGTATTACCCTACTCTTCTAAAACATTGTGTGAAACTTGCAAAGGGCTGAAAAATTTATTTTAGTGGAAGCTTAGCATACATCTTGCAGACTTACAACCTTATGTCATATATTCTTAGATAAGTAAATTATTTCTTTTTTTTCTTCCAGTAAAACCAAAAAATGTTTTATTATTTTCTGGAATCTAATAGGGAAAAAAATTACAGTAAGATTCTTTCACATTTTTTTATTTATGATCTATGGAATGTCTTCAACAGAGACTTCCAAACATTATTATACAGGTCTACAAACTTAAATTAACTGAAATAAATTACAACTCCCACTAACTTGACCTCAGGTATCAACTGAAGTGTCTATCAAGTCTCTAGACCTGACCTTGAAATAAACTCCAGCAATGGGACAAACATCCCCCCTCCAAAAAAAACCCACAAAAACCAACCAAGCAAAAAAAAAAAACAACCACAAAACAAAGCACCACAAAAAACCCACCTCCCTGCATATTTAATCACAATATTCTGCACTTAAAGTTGCAAGAGTCAAATATTGCAAAATTTTTGTGTTAACCTGTCCAAAATGCTACGGCATATTCTAGTAGTATTGCTGAGGTAGTAACAAGGCAGTTTTTCAGCTTTTGAACACAAAAAGCAGAATAGGAAGCTATGAAGCAATTATTGAACCAGGATATTGTAAACTAGATGACAGCTGACCATCTGAGTCGAGGGAATGCACAGAGGAATATGATATTTCTAACCACTTGTGTTAGTAACATATTATCTTGCAACCTCAAAAAAGTACAGTTACTGGAATATAAAACTACTGAATTATTGAAACAAGTAAGAATTGTTACCCTTTCACCACGTTAAAGCTCTCTTCTTCATGCTAAGAAGCCTCAACACTTACTCCAAATGCTTCACTTAAAACACTGGTTAAGCATATTCTTAGTTAACTTCAGAACACTTTTTATTGAGAAAGTTTTCAAAAAACTTAGATTAGGAATTAAATTAGTATCTCTCCTAACTTCTCTTTCTCCACAGAAGTAAACAAAACTGCTCAGGGTTTTGTGATAGGATAGGGTTTTGGTTAACTTTAGATTTACCTAAGATGTAACTTCCATCCCTGCACTGTTAAGATTCATTTCCATGAACCAAAATTTGCAGAGTTCAGAAAGCTCTGTTTACTGCCTTTGACATAATGGTCACTCAAACTAAATACATAACCACTTACTTCAATGCCTCTCAACCCAAGATTTTTATGATAAAATTCTGAATTTTACAGGGACAGCCCAAACCTCACATTTTTTCTAAAGAACAAAGCAGACTCTAGTGTGGAACGCATTAAAGTTCTCTGTGATAAAACCAGGGTCACATGTTCAGCTTGCACAACAGTATATCGATCTAGGTGTTAAAACAGTCATTAAGTTAGTCTAGTTCTTGAGACAGAAAAAGGAAACACGCATTACTCCCAAACAGTGCAGACAAAGGGCTCCCAAACATTAGCATTTGCAGTGCTAGTGGTATGCAAATCCCTCTGAAGTGCAAGGGGCCTAACACAGCCAGGCACACCACAGGCAGCAGCAGTGGCTCTTCATTGTGTTGGTCGACAGCCGGCTGAACATGAGCCGGCAGTGTGCCCAGGTGGCCAAGAAGGCCAACAGCATCCTGGCCTGTATCAGAAACAGTGTGGTCAGCAGGACTAGGGAAGCGATCACCCCTTTGTACTCTGCGCTGGTGAGGCTGCACCTCAAACACTGTGTCCAGTTTTGGTCCCCTCACTATAAGAAGAACATTGAGGTGCTGGAGCATGTTCAGAGAAGAGTGACAAAGCTGGTGAAGGGCCTGGAGAAAAAGCCTTACGAGGAGCAGCTGAGGGAGCTGGGGTTGCTTAGTCTGGAGAAAAGGAGGCTGAAGGGAGACCTTATCGCTCTCTACAACTACCTGAAAGGAGGTTGTAGTGAGGTGGGGGTTGGGCTCTTCTCCCCGGTAATTAGCGATAGGACGAGAGGAAATGGTCTCAAGTTGCACCAGGGGAGGTTCAGGCTCGACATTAGAAAGAACTTCTTCACTGTTAAGAGTTGTTAAGCATTGGAACAGGCTCCCCAGGGAGGTGGTGGAGTCATCGTCCCTAGAGGTGTTCAAAAAATGTTTAGATGTGGTGCTTTAAGACATGGTTTAGTGGGCATGGTGGCATCAGGTATACGGTTGGACTCGATGATCTTTGAGGTCTCTTCCAACCATAATGATTCTATGATTCTATACCCCTACAGCTACTGATGGTGTTACGCCGGCACCTCGGCTTCTAACGGTGAGACCTGGAAACAGTTAACAGATTATGAATACGCTGACAAAGAATTCCTACGAGAAATGTTTTAGTGAAGCAACCAAATGAGATATTTCAAGGCCAACTAGGCACTTACAGAGTCTTTATATGCTGCAAGATATTTCAATAATACTTTTCATCTACAGAAGAACTGCACCTTTAATGATTTGTACTATCCCCCATAGGACTAATTAAATAACATGTATTCTATCAGCAGAAGCAGAAGAAAGGATAGTTTTTAAAAAAAATAAACATTCTTAATTTGTCAAGTAGTCCTACTATGTTGGAAAGGACATAAAAGTTCAAAGACGGTTTAAGTCCATCCTCCAGAGCAGTTAAACAAGAGATGAGTAGTCCTGTTCATTAATTTTGAATGGACAGATAAATACATATACAAAAACTGTTGTTCATTGTCATGAAACAGAGTAAAATCAAAATGTTAATCCAGAAGCTATTGGCTCATACTGTGCTATGTATCCAATGCCTCTACAGAAATGAGAAAACTGGAGGAAAGCTAGGAAGAACCAGATATTACTCATATGGTGCAGAAAGTATCTGCTGACATATACTACTTATTGCAAAGAGGCAAAACTTGTTTATAGGTACATCTGTGAAAAGTCTGGGATATAGATATTCCGGAGCTCAGCAGTTTTTCATTCAGTATTCATTTCTAAAGTCTTCTGATGTATGTATTTTATGCTGTTTCTGGGCATTTTTATATCAGCTGGTTGTAAAGACTGTTAGACTTCATAATAACAGTAAAAGTTACAGCATGTTTAAAACCTGATTGATGTTTCAGTATCTTTAACTGCATCATTTATCATCATAAGACGTTTATATTTCATCCTTCCAAGTTAACAGTGGTGAAGCATCAATTTATCTTTTTGTTCTGATCAAGACACTGGTTGGTAATGTTTCATGAATAATATTTATTCATTCTGTAAAACTGTATTATTTTCAATATTCTTCTAAACAGTATATTTTAAATTTAGCAGAAAGTTTTATCACTAGAAAGCAATCTTCACAACATCTCAGTAGTGTTTTTCCTAACCTTAGCTATCCTGCTTCCTCTGCTTTAAAGTATAATGGTGGTTTCTAAAATGTTACTACAGTTGCTGTCAATGACGCTATACAATGACTGACTGGGTGGCTCCAAGAACCTAACATCAATAGATAGATAGAATCATAGAATGGTTTGGGTTGGAAGGGACCTTAAAGATCATCTAGTTCCAACCCCCCTGCCATGGGCAGGGACAGCTTCCACTAGACCAGGTTGCTCAAAGCCCCATCCAACCTGGTCTTGAACACTTCCAGGGATGGGGCACCCACAACTTCTCTGGGCAACGTGTGCCAGTGCCTCACCACCCTCATTGTGAAGGATTTCTTCCTTATATCTATCTAAATCTTCCCTCTTCCAGTTTAAAGCCATTACTCCTTGTCCTATCACTCCATGCCCTTTTAAAAAGTCCTTCCCCATCTTTCTTGCAGGCCGCCTTAGGTACTGGAAGGCTGCTACAAGGTCTCCCCAGAGCCTTCTCTTCTCCAGGTTGAACACCCCAACTCTCTCAGCCTGTCCTCACAGAAGAGTACTAGCAGGTACTGCCCGTGTCCAGGATAGTGACACCATGGCACAGGAAATCCACAACTTTTACAATAAGGGGTGGAGGGAAGAAAGCCAAGTTCACGTAATGTTTTCATCTTTACTCCAGTTATGTTCTCTCACCCAGCAGGACATACTTTGTACCTACAAATGCTCTGTGCACCCCTCTGCAAATAAAATTCTGAAAAATACAGGTTATTAAAGATGTCTCAAGATATACTAATGAATTTATACTCTTTAGGATCACATGTGTATTTCTTTTAGAAACTAAGGCACAATATAAGCCCTAAAGGCATATCAAAATGCAGCCACAAACAGCTGATTCCACGTCCTTATAAACCATTTAAGTGGCATATCTTGATTGCTGTAATGAAAGTAATTCTATTGGGTTTACACCTATTAATCTCAACAAAGGGACATATAGTAATCTCATGCACAGTGTTATAAAGGGCAGAGAATGAAGGAGCAAATGTACAGTATAATGCATCATCACATCTGTACAAAAAAAACCCTCTTGAACACATATTATAAAATAATTTTTCATACTGTTATTCTGAACTTTTCTAGATTGAGAACATCCTTGTGTGATGTAAAGGCAGGAAAGAACCTACAGAGAGGAGAAAATTTATCAAGCAGTCTGAATTCAAAATTTTATATTAGTTTTACGCATTTTTAAACTCACTACTTAAGGTGTAATCCTTCTCTCTAACCCAAAGTGACTGGGGAATAGATTAGAACCACAGCATTCTCACCTTACTTCTGGGGAAGGAAGAAAGTGCATTTTCACATAAAATGTGTTTATTCAATACTCTGGAAACTCTTTAGACAGTTCAATTTATTAATATTCCCAAAAGTTAAATCTGCTTCTCAAACATGTTCTCTTGACAAGTCCTATTTATATCCGATAAACAAAAGTATCAGAATGCTATATATAACCCAAAATTGAACATACCACTAAAACACAAAGGAGCTAGAAACAATATCATTTTCATCAGGTAAGATTAATAAAGCAATGGTATGAACTAGGCAATTTCTCTGTAAGACGACAAACAGAATTAAACAATTGTACTTACACATGGGCTAGGCTTTACTGCATCACTTGGGAAGAATCCGAGCTCTCCTGTTGTTAGATTTCTGCCCTAGAAAAAAAAAATCCATTTCTGAAGACATAATGGGGATTAACAGTAAACAGTAATACATAATACAGGGATTTAGGACAATAAGAGTATATCAAGGAGTCTTTAAAATACAATGCTGTTCTAATAAAGCGTTACTCAACAGTTGCGTGGGTTTTGTTGCTGGTTTTGGTTTGGTTTTTTTTTTAATTTATATAATTAAGTAATAATCATAGCTGATACACCAGAGAGCTCTGAAAGATGAGATGAAGGAAGGGGGCTCAGAGCCTGGGTTGTGATTCCCAGTTCTGTCAATGTCTGCCAATGTCTAATATCTTGATTAACATTAATTAACTCCTTTCAAGTTACTTCCTCCTCAGTTGGCATCACTCTAGTGAGAGCTGCCACACTGCAACATTACAGAACCCCAAGATGACTACATGACCATGCAGTGGCAGCTGCAGCATCTGAAAAATCATGCTAACTCTAATGGGAGGGGTGTTTACAGCTAATAATCCATTAGCTAATTCAGGCATGAAGTTCTATAGGTAAGGGTTTTCATAAGTGATACAAATCATTGGAAACCAGTTGGGCACAAGAACAATAACAGAATTAAAGATTAACCCTCTGTCTATGATATATTCACAGCATGTTGTAGATGCGCCCACACAACTAGGAGACCAGCTGCAGAAATGCATCCTGCATGGCCTAAACTGACCCTTTTACGCAATGCAACTGCCTCTCCAACGTTGCAGGACCACCAATTTATTCTGGGCTTCTAAGGGCCAAAAGTGACCTGATCATCACAGAGCCATGCCTCAGCAGCTCATAATTCACCACAAAGTTCTCCTGAAGAACACCTCCTCAGACAGACAGAACAGCAAAATAAAAACACCTTTCTAGCCGTAGTAAACATTCAGCTGTGACCATGCTGACCACACCTTTCGAAGCAGAACAGAGCACACAGCTAAAATTTCTAAACACAGATACACAAAATGAAGGCATGAAAATGTGTATTTTGGCAAACAAATGTTTTCACTTAACAGATTTTTAAAAGTACATAAATGCCTAACCTCCATTAAATTTAATATACTGACTGTAAACATAATATATTATCAGCATTTGGCAATGAGAGTAGGAATGAGTACTTTACAAGCATCGTAGTCGTGAAAATTACTTTTTTATCGTATACCTGCAACATAAAAAAATTAAAAGCAAGAAAAAATGCTCCAAAAACAGACATGGAATTTCTTTGGGGCTTTAGTTCACTTTGTTTCTCTAACACTAAATGTGTAATTGTACCCTAATACCACCACACAAAACAGAATTCAGTGATGTCAAACAGGGTGGAGTTGCAAGTAAAAGCAAGAATTAACAAGGGTTTATGAAAAAATCAAAACATGCTTGGATTGTGATACCCTAAGCACAGTAAACAATAAAACATTTTCCTAGGGAGATCATTATGCAAGTTATCACATCCAGATAGTAACCTCAGTAACTTCCATCTTTTCCAAATATACAGAGAAGTGCAGAGGAGGCAGAGGAGAGAGAAAAGCAGTTAAGTATTTAAGCTATAAGATGCCGAATAGCAATGATACTAAAAAAAGAATTATGCGCAAACAAGTGACAATCTTGTAGATCTGAACCTGTGTTCAGCAACTCTTCCTTGTCCTCTTTCCCACTATCTGCTTCAATACAGGTTACCCTTTCCATCCATATATTCTATTTCCTCCAGACACATGAATCCCTCTGAAGAACAGACTTAACTTACAAGCAGAGCTCTGACAAAGTCTCCCATCTAAGTGATGCATATTCACAATACTAATCTGCATATATGCAACACATGTCCACAACAACTAGAAAGCAGCCAAAGATCAAAATTTCATGAGCTCAGGGACAGACCCATGTTACCTTTTGAAAGTGCAAAGAGAGACAGAATTTCACATGTTCAATAGCATTTCATAATGTTTATAGTGCTTTCTCCTGTAAGTCCGAAATATGGTCTGGATACTTTCAGGATTATCTCTTACTGCTTTTCCAGAAATACATTTGCACACCCCAAAAACACAGAATGGTTTGGGTTGGAAGGGACCTTAAAGATCATCTAGTTCCAACCCCCCCGCCATGGGCAGGGGCAGCTTCCCACAAACACCCCCCTGCCATGGGCAGGGACAGCTTCCACTAGACCAGGTTGCTCAAAGCCCCATCCAACCTGGTCTTGAACACTTCCAGGGATGGGGCATCCACAGCTGCTCTGGGCAACCTGTGCCAGTGCCTCACCACCTTCACTGTGAAGGATTTCTTCCTTATATCTAACCTAAATTTTCCCTCTTCCAGTCTTATCACTACCTGCCCTTGTAAAAAGTCCCTCCCCAGCTTTCTTGTAGGCCCTTTAGGTAGAAGGTTGCTATAAGGTCTCCCTGGAGCATTCTTTTCTCCAGGCTGAACAACCCCAACTCTCTCAGCCTGTCTTCACAGGAGAGGTGCTCCAGCCCCCTGAGCATCTTCATGGCCCCCTCTGGACTCGCTCCAACAGGTCCATGTCCCTCTTGTGTTGGGGGTCCCAGAGCTGAAGGCAGTACTCCAGGGGGGCGTCTCGCCAGACCAGAGTAGAGGGGGAGAATCCCCTCCCTCGACCTGCTGGTCACACTGCTTTTGATGCAGCCCAGGGTATGGTTGGCCTTCTGGGCTGCCAGTGCACATTACCGGGTCATGTTGAGCTTCTCGTCAACCAGCATCCCCAAGTCTTCCTCTGCAGGGCTGCTCTCAATCTAGAATGAAAGCTAGCTTTGATTTGCAGACACTGAAATGCTTCAATCTGCACTGAATTATACCAAACTGAGCTGTTCCATGACCTCAAGTAAAAATAAAAAAATAAAGCCACATTACAGCCACTGAAGTAACTGTAGCATGTACAGAAAGACCAAATCACAGGTCAATATCATGTAGAGTTAGCATTGTATCACCTGGCGTAGATACTGCTAGCAGTACACAGTGATATGAACCACAGCTTAAAAACCCATCAGAGCAGCAAAAATCCTAGGATTAGCTGTGGTCCATATCAGTTAAATCATTATCACAATACAGACATTATAATGTATACATATTCAGAATAAAGAAACTGAACTGCAATCCATAGGCTGTATTGTAACATGTATGTGCACTTTCATTTGAAGTATTCTGTATGTAAGAAGTCAATGGCACTTGCAGCAAAAAATTAATCATATGGAGGACACTGAACATTCATTGAAATGAAGTGGTGAGAAACTACATCCTCAGTGGACAGACTTACATGAGACGTACAGCATTAAGAAATACTCTCTGCCCAAGCAACAATCCTACAATTTCCTTAGATGTCTCCACTTGTTGGAAAATGCTGCTCTGTGCAGCTGTGGGACACAGACGTGTCACTTTGTTGCGCTAGGAGAGCCTACAAGTGAAGTATGTGTTCTACGGACTGTACACCAAGACCAAAGCAAAAGCAGCAGTAGAGAAGTCATATGGACAGATTCTCTCATCACACAAAATATGCTCAAGTACTGTGACCAGTACAAAACTTTGCCTTTGCATGTTGAGCAATACCGTGAATGTAACAAGCACTGAGACAATCCAAGAAAGGGTTTGTCTTCTGAAGACAAGCTTCACATGAGGTAACTGCAGATGGCTTTGTTAGCTAAATAAAAGCAAATCCTTAAAAAGAAGGGGGTTTGATTTGTGAGACATTGCTGAAGGAAACAGCTCATTTGAAAGTGCACTGTCGATAATGAGCTCATACGAATAATTTGATAATGTCCTTAGGAGACTAGGTTATTGTGTTTACTTTAGAAATCCTGGCTAAATTCATCAAGGCTTGGTGTCATTCATACAGAAAACCATGACCTGTTGTCACATGATGATTTCAAAATTTAAGATCTAATCATGAGCTCATTAACAACAGCAAAATTATTATGCCACCATACTTCACTTCTTCTAATAATTTATTTCTACTTTATGTTTCCTGCTTGCTAATTGCTTATTGTTTGATGAGTAAGCATTTCCCTCAAACACTGCCCTATAATGGCTTATGGTCATTATAAAAACAGAAGGAAAGGACTGGACAGAACTAGTTTTAAAATATGTATTATGTATACACTATTACATTGTATTTCTAAATTATTAGATCACATTAAAATATGTATTACTTCTACATCTGTGTATGTGTGCATACATATTCATATATATGAGAGTCAATGAAGCCCTTTAGTCCGTTTCTTTCAATGACAGTCTTGGTCAGACTAGAGGCTGATTCCCGACTCTTGCCCCTGTTTCAATGAGGGAGGCTTTCTGAAGCCATTTGACACCTTTGCTCTACATTTCCAGACTGCTGCCTGCTACTTAGCTATGCAATGCCCATTAACTTCATTGGACATGCACAGAATTAGAACTCCAGAATAGTTAAACTTTATATATTATCATGTCCTTCACCCATTTTCATTTTGTTTACCACAAAGTGTGGTGAAAAGAGGAAGGAGACAGATGAAAACACCACAAACCAAATAGGAAAAAAAAAGGCATTTTTACAGTGCTGCCTCTCCAATGTTTCAATTTTATTTCATAAGTATATTTACAATATACTCAATGTCTTGTGGGTGTTTACAGCAAGACCACTAACTACTGAAGCATTAGAAAGTGTACATGTAATAGCTACTACTCAACATGGGTTTAATCTGCATCAGAGAAAAGTTGGTTTTGAAAAAGGAAAGAACCAGTCCAGGAAATATCTGTATTCTTTTGGCATACTTGAGAAACATGATTGCCTGAGGATGGTGGGTAATTGCAATGCAAACCTGTGAAACTAGAATTACATTATATCTTACAGTAGGCATTGCGGCATCCCTGAAAGCCTACCCTCAGGTTAAGCAGGTACCAATTTACTCAAACCAAACTCAGAAGAGGAGAGAAATATTCACATCTATAATAAAAATCTAACTACTTCAAAGCTGCACTACTACAGAAACAACTAGTAGTGCTCCAGCTAAAGGGTCTGAAATTTCCATTTAAAACACCAAATTTTCTCCTCTCTCTGACCCCCCCCTCCCTTCCTCTTCTCATTTCATTCTGCAAGTGATGTTAGCCAAGCATTAGCTAGGCAAGCAGCACGGGTCTTCTAGTCTTGCACCTTGACTGAGCAAAGAAAAGTAGTCATGCACAAGGGGATGCATGAGCATCAGCATAAGGCCATCCTTCTCTTTATATGCAGCCACATGTTTACCGAGGAGACTAAAATAACTTGTGACAGTATCAATCAGTGAAGAGGCAGAAAGTAAATCCATGGAATTCAGAAATGCTTATTCCAGCCATCCTATTGTCTCTGCGATTGCTCAGTTTGACTCTCAGAAAAGTATCTGCTGTTTCATAAAGCAAAAACCCCATACTTCTCCTGTTTTCCAGACTGCTTAACAGGTAGATTCATATGTGTATATGGTCTTGAATTACTACAGAACTTAGCACGATTGCTATATGATCATTCAAACATTAACTTAGCACAATTTTAACGTCTATTGAAACACATTTGATCACACTTAAGCTATAGCTTAAGCACTGCTTAGTAACTTGTGTTTATTTGACGCACTGTAAAGAATGAAAAAATTATACTTAAACCACACATACTTTTCTATTACAAGCACTTGAATTTCTAAACTGAGCAACAGTTAACTTAAAAATCCATTCTAACATAAGTCTGACAGGTCAGTTGTAAATTACTAACACACCTCTTGAATAAAACTTACAGATTTTAATACAAATTGTGTTTTGAAGGTTTTTTTCTTAATATACATTTTAAAATGCAGATGTCATTACAAGACTTATGAAAATCTGTATTAAGCAGTCTGTGACAAGACAGCTTGTGAGAAAAAAAAAAATTTCCTGAATGATGCTAATGGAGATGACAATTTCCATTAAGATTCAAATCTATTACCAAGGCTTCTAGGGAAAAAGCCTCACACACTTTCAGGTTTCCGCTAGTTAAACACAGTGAGATTATAGCTAAACTCTTTAGCATGATAGGTACAAATAACATCTAAGACAAATTCCAGTAGATTGAGTTGACAGATGTACATGAACATGGCAACAGAATCAGTCCCACAAGGTGCCAATAACTCTGGCTTGTACTAATTGTATTAGTCAGATGATTACCTTCTAGTCAGTCCCAAATCAAGAGCGTGCTTAAATGCTTCAGTGGATCAGAACTCAAGACCTTGCAGAACCAAGCCCTACATATAAAACTATACAGGTCAAAATCTGCCAACCAATGTTTGAAAGAATTTATTTTTAGTGACGTGAAATATCTATGGTCTGCTAAGTAACAGGTTGGGGGGGGGCTCTGGGGTGGTTTGTTTGTTGAGTTTGGTTGGGGGGTTACAGTTATTTACATGTTTTTTTAATAAATAAAGCAGTTCTATCGTTTATTACTTCCCCTGGTTAAATGCTGTTCAGCATGATGCAATGGCAGGAACAGAGTTCACTGATTCAGTCCTCAAGACTTTGGAGAAGATTCAATCCTAACTGAAGTCAGTAAAAAAAAAAAGTATGACCTAACTCATGTAACAGACCAAGCAGTTTTTATAATTATATTCATTAACTTATTATAGCCTCAAAGAAAAAAGAAGATCATGAAAACAAACACAGGAACAACAACTCAAGACAACAACAGATGCTTCCCAGTTGTTGTTCTATTAATATCCTGAAAGTTCTATTTAGCTCTATTTCCATTTATACAGAAGTATCAGTAGCACACAGGATTCTAGTATGAACAATTAAGAAAACAATGAAGAAAAATGAGACGTGCTTTAACTCATTTATCTTTAAAGTGAACGCAAGACGTTTTGAATCTGTTTATAGTTCTGAAGTAGAAAGAAATTTTAGTAACAGTAGCAGTGCTGTGAATCACGATACTGAATTTTGCCATCAATAGAATATACTTTTCCCATGTACATAAAAAATTGTCCTTAACTGACTTGAGAGGTCATCAAGAAGTTTAGGTGTGGCTCTGTTTCCAGAGCTATTTCTCTCTCCTATAAATCTAATATTCATAACTGGGTTTTGCCAATACAACTTTCAGTTCTGCTGTGTTAAAGAAGTGGTGACTGAAAATTCACAGGACTTTGCTGTTTATGTGCCAAACACTCTCCTTAACTCTTACAGTTTCACTAGAAGGGTTGCTACCAATGCCATGTTCTTGTAGATTTATTCACCAAGACTTTTACTCTAAGGTTGCAAGAATGAAGCTTTACACAATATAGGAACCCCTGCCAAATTAAAAGTAAAAGTTGTTGCAGTAGATATTTGTTTTGAGTAAAACAAAAAGGTGTTCTTTTGCTGCTCAAAAAGGAAAAAAGTTATAAGAGCAATATATCAATAAAAATTTAATATCTGTGATTAATGGAATATAGTCATTTGCTCAATGATACAATACCTGCCAAAATAAGCTATGTGCATCTGCTCTAATTAGTTCAATGGTGTCCCCAATCTGGATATGCAATGGTGGACCATCTTGTGTTGCTGGCTGTGGTATTCCACTATAGCTTCGAATGACTTGCATTTTTGGTAAACCTGAACAAACAAACAAAACCAAAAAAAAAGATAAGTCAGCATGTATTTTTAGTTAATGACAATTTATATTGTCATATAAATCTGAAGACCACAAAAGCAATCAAAGAGACGCTATGTCTTGAATAGGTACCTGACTAAGGCACCGAGGCAATGCCTTAGTACTATACCATGTACAACTTAATAGAAAAGAGCTACTTTGAAAAAACATCTTTGTCCTCCCTTCTTGAAGTAAAGCTGATTTCATGTCTATGGAGGCTCTTTCCTCTACATGTGCACCCCTGGCTCTGCATAAGGTTCAAATATTCAGGCTTTGTAGTTCAAAGCAAAAATTGTAACGAACTATTATTAAAGACACCAAATATGGATCATCTCAGCAGCTTACCAAAAAGCCTACTGCTGATGTGAACATGTCCAAGAGAGTAAGGATCACAATCTTGCTAGGCTTCTCATAAGACTTTTACTACTTTTTTTTTTTTCTGTTAATTTTCATGTTTTGACAATATTTTTGGATATATGTATCTAAGCCTAGATCAATTTAAGGTTTCATTTTTAAGACAAGAACTCTAGCTGCACACTAATCCTTACACTTCAATACTGGTTGCATCTAGACAGCTGATCTGTGAATATTTTTTTTTTTTTTTTTTAAAGGGAGTAATCCACTTCTTGAAACACAAAATACTTTCCCCAAAGATTAGTCTCTCACAAAGAACAAAAGTACTGTTTATAACTACAGTTCAAGAGCCCTCCACAAGCATGTATCAAATGGCGAGTGGGGGGTTCAGGCCGAAGAGAAAACTGTGAGTACTGTAACTCCACGTTCTTTAAACTATAACGGCATTTTTAAAGAAATGCTCAAAGCACTACGGACAGCTAGTGCATTGCACTAAAAGAGCATGTGTGATATTATAAGAATAGTCGAAACCAAGCGAAGTACCACCCACTCCATGACAAACATAGTAAAGACTCAAAAGCTCTGAGAAAAGCATTTTTCCCCACTCTTTATATTGCCAAGGAAAGTATCATTTTAACAGAATAGATTTATTTTTAATTACTCTCCCTCTATCTTTAAATAAAACTTTATATATTAATTCTCCTGTTTTCAATTGCACATGGGATGTTAAAAAAATGCTACAATTAAGTGGGCATATCCATTTATAATCTTAACCAGAAAGTTTTTGGTTAAGTAAGATTTTGTAAGACTGTATATTAAAAATACAGATAAGCATGCAAAGTCAAGGTAGCTGGACGGTCATATTTAACCAGTTTCTTGCTGGAGAGTCATGATTAACTTAGTTCTAACGACAAAGGACCATCAGGTCTACAAAAGACCTATTTCTGTTGCAAGATCGCTACTGTAATTCAGGTGACAAGAAATACAAATATCCACGATCGCCTCTAAATTGTATGAAACATGAAAGAGATCACCTTCAATAATTACTGCTCTCTGTATTTAAGAGTAAGTACTAATCCAAAGTGCTGATGAAACGTTAAGCGAAGTAATACCAGCTCTTACATTACTCAACCCAAATGATGCCATAACTTGTACAATTTCTTCAAGTTACCTAGCATACTTAAAATGAGGACCTAATTATTAGTAAGTCATTATTTCACTTAGGTAAACACTAGACTTTGCTTTATTTCTGAACTGAAGGCTGTCATGCTTTCAAATACTGATTCAGCATCAACAAATGTTGCATCTATGCGTGGCAAATAGAAGCAATGATGCATACAAGTATCTACTCAAAGCTGACAACTTTGTCCTAATGCAAGGGAACTCCCTCATCACAATATAAACGATAGCTCTGCATAGATGATAAACAAACTGTAAGCATGTGCTCATCTTACAGACATACTTGGAAGTCAAAACAAATGCACAAAAAATTGTTCACGTTATGAAACCTTATATCAGGTGATTAAATTTATCACATTTTAGTGTGCAGATATAATATACTTAAAACATCACCTTTGTATTGATCTCATCAGAAGATAATCAAGACTTTCGTGCACTTTTCAGTGCAAATCCTGATTTTTTAAGATACTATAATGCCAAAATTATTAATCATAAACATGTATAAAATGAGTTATTTCTAGTTCACTGGTAATTATTATTATTGGCATCTCTGAAAACCAGGCCAAGAGAACACGGGGGGAAAAAAAAAAAAAATCGTGCTATGTCAACTAGCAGAATTATTTAAAAAAACAACACAGAATTAATCATGTTAAAACATATCATGACTAGAATACTTGTGTATAATTCAGTATGCTTAATTCTGTAACATCTACAGCAATTTTAATTATAAAATTCCCTTGGCAGATACAATGTTGGAAGATTTCATCTCACACCTCTTGACATCACTAGAAATAATCCTATTCATTTAAACAGGTTTTCGGGTTAGGGTCTTAAGTCTTAACAGAGTTCATTATCTTGCTTCAGATCCCTTAAAACTTCTTTGCCGTAACGCCTACAGGAACTGTGACAACTACAGCTTTGATGTGCTACAGCTGCTCTTTACTGTGACCAACAAATCTTATTCTTCTACTGTAATTTTAGTACCTACTTTTAACAAATTGTTGTCTTTGGTCTACTTAGGAGTTCTTTGTGCTCGGCATTGTCTTTGCTATGAATGCACGCTGCCTAGCACAATGTATATGCACTACCACCAGACCTACATAAACCAGCATCTGGAATAACAGGGATACACAGCTAGGATTCCCATACATTGTGATAATACAGAAGAACATTGTGATTTCATTAATTACTGTATTACTTTCATTCACTCACTTCAGTAATGATACTGTGTGCTAGCTTCAAGGCCACTCATCAAAGATGTATGTATAAACAAGAGAAATTATTTTCTGGTGTTAACTATTTAAGCACACATTAGATTTGAGTCAGATTCTGAAAAGTACTTTGTACCTCAAAGTACAACAACAGAAGGTAAATTCACTCTTCAACAATAGGAGCATCTGAGTCACAGCAAATACTTTAATTTCAGCATCAGCAATACCAGACATGCGCAGACAGCCTATATTGCAGTGAACGTACAACTAATGTGTTATACTCATCCTACGAAAGTATCATCAAAAGGACCTGTCCTTGTTACATGATTTTAAACATCTTTTAAAAATAGTTTTTTTCAGGAACAAAAGACTAAATGAAATCTTTGAATTAAACAGCAACAAGCACATACTATTCTGGAACAGCTATTTTTCCATGGATAAATGTTCTTCTCTCAGAACTTCCCTTATATCACCATTAAGCACAGAAGAAATAAACAGGGTACAGAAAAGTTAATAAATGGAGGTAAAGGGTCAAAGAGCTCCAAACAGAATACTCAGCTTTCTTTTCACCATATAATTACAGATTTGATAATAGTAGCTGAGAAACAGTTTAGCAGATGAACATTGAGATGGTGTACATTTAACTGGACAGAATAGGCCCTTTACCTCCTAATCTATACAAAGTACACTGGGGTGTGATGGATCAAGTCCCATCCACCATTATCACAGGAAACAGCTCATACAGTCTTTCAGTTGTTTAGCAAGCTTATCCTAAAACTCATTTATTTGTTCCTACTGTTCATGTTAGAACTTTATTCTCTGAGCATTTAGAATCTTCTACTTTCCAGTGTAAGTTAGTTCATGGCCAACTTATAACCATCTAGAAGCAGCAGTCTGAATAGTTCTTTCCTTGTCTGCATTTATTTTCATAATGTAGTTATAGAGAACAATCATATCCCTTTTAACCTTCATTTTGCTAGACTAAACGAGCCTAGTTCTTTTAGCCTCCTCTCGTAACAGATCAGTTCCTCTGAGGCAGTATATCAACTGCTTTACTGAAGTTCAGACAGACAAGATCTAGACTATTTTCCTTGTCTATCTTGAAATTTCATTCCTAATTGGCACATAGATTCATTACAAATACACTTATTAAGAATCTTGAGTACTTGCTATAACATAATAATGCAGACAAGAAAAAGTGGTATGTTACAGAAACCTGAAATGTTTTAAATGTAATTATGGATTCTTTGTGATAGAAACAGTATAGAAACATTATGCATTAATGACTAAAAAGTGAAATATAACAACTGCCATTGCGATGTACATAGCTGCAGTATTGAGAGTATCTGACAACTGCAGAAAACTCCTGGAAACATACCTGGCAACAAAAATGTTATTCATTAATATGTTTAAAAGCAGATAAAATTGAAACACAAAGGACAGAATTTCAGCCATTCATTATTATAATTAATGTTAAAAATCCCATTCGCTTCCATGAGGTCAGATTTCCACATGACTGAAAGCTTTTGCCAGGGAACCTCCTAATCTAAAGATGCAAAACCAGCCTGGTAGTTTCCCGCCTTGAAATCAAAAAAACAAACTGATCCAGTTTTTCCACCAATAAACAGTTGAAATTTAATTCACTCGAAAACCAGGAAAAAACCCAGATTCCTAGAAAAGTCTTCATAGCCAAGCTCTAGGTCACAGACCTAACACAAATTGATGATCTAAATTGTAGCTTGTGAGAAAAGCAGAAAGTATGCTACAGTCAGGGTTTACAAAGTACCAATTTGGCTACATTATAGAAAAATAAAACCTTTCAGAAACCATACCATGTATTCAAGTGTTTAATCTCATAGTTAAGAGTCAAGGAAGAAGGTTACATTTTAGAATTAACATAGTACATAATGAGTTAAAACAGCCATTATATACGAAATTATGAGAACATATAAACTACTTGTATTCCTTACAGCAGCTCTGCATTTATGAACAGCACTGAATAACCCTCAGAGTTTCACACAGACATTCAAAAATGTTATTTTTTGCTAACAACATGCATAATGCATGCCCTATGATGACCCCTATCTGTCAAAATTGATTCCAGCATCTGTTATTTCCAAGTAACACAGAACACAGTTTACGCTTTGGGCAGGGATCATTTTAACATACAGAATAATGACATAGAGTATAGGAGACCAGGCTCCAAAGGTGAGCTTGTGAATACACTATTAGCACAAAGATATAAAACAGCTTTGTCTGCATTAAACATCCATTCCTAGTTAATATGAGTCTTGAAGAAAGACTTTCTCTAGGGAAAATATAGCCTAGTCACCAAATATTTATAACCTGATCCAAAAACCACTAATGTAGTAGAAGAAAGCCTCCTGACTTCACGAGGCTTTGAATCTGAAACAGAATTTTAGACTACCTGAGAAGGCCACATCTTAGTGTTTCCAGAATCTCCACACAATGACATTTGCCTTTCCTATAGGAAATCACATGAAGTCTTTCTTTCATCAAAAGAGCGTTTTGGGTGTCTGTTTGGACATTCTGAACTTGCTTTAAACCTTTTTGGTTTCTATTTTTGTAGCTACAAAAAGAGGGAATGCAGCTCTGCTGAGAAACAGACTGATATTTAGGGTTTTATAAGCCTTCCGTAGCAAAGAGCAGAAGAAATACTCCATCTCAAGTCTCAGAGCAGGTGCATCTCCGGTCATCTTCACCCGCCAACCAGGAAATGAGGGCAAAGTAACTCACAGCAGCATCTCATTGTCTCATTGGGTTAAATGTCTGAACAGTGACCCAGAGTGTCATGAATCATTTTAACAGCATGAACTAAGATTGTGAAGGCTTCAGATCAAAGTATAACTGCAGATAATAAAGTAACAAGGAGTCATGATAAAAAAAACAAAGAGCAAAACAGATGGGTTGATAAGGACCACAGTGTGAAGAGCAGGTGGACAGTTATACCCACGATCAGCATCCACAACACAAAACACATCAGCTTTTCCACCTTTTTTGGCAACATCTTGGTCCAATACTAGTACTATTAAAAGCTAGTTAAAGGGAAGCTCTATTCTGAGCATGGACTATATGAAAACAAAGTCCTTTGGCATTCTCTGTATGTTCCTCAAATCAGGTCTGCCAGTTTCGGTGTTTAGAATTCCTGTTCCTAATTAATTGTGCAGAATGAACAGCAAAATGGATTCCCCTCTTGCATTTCTCATAAGCTGCTTGTTAATTCCTAATCTCCTAATCAGTGTCATCTATCTCCACAACCAGTAGAAGTCAATAGCTTTGTACAGTTACCGCCAAAGGCAAAACTTGTCTAGAAGGACTTCTCAACTGGTGAGAAGACACAAGAAAAGCAACACTACATAAACACATACAAAAAAAACCCCACTTAAACTCAGTTTCTAGGGCTGACCATTAATGACGCGAAAGAAAATAGGTGGGTTGGTTTTTTTTACTTTTACGTCGAGTACTTATGACACAAATTACAGAACTCAGGTTCACAGAACGTGCCAGCACAGTGTTTTAAATACACTCTTCAGAGTGGCAATTATTTAAATAATTACTATTGGACAAAATTAATACAAAGAATAAGTACATAGACAAAAAGATATTGTACTTGAACTTTTAATTCTCCTAGTCTTCAGTCATTATTTTTGTATGTCATCATAATTAGAAGTTCTAATTTTAGACATTGCTTATGAGCCTTACATTCAGACAAGATCACTGAAATGCTGACAGTGCATAATAATCAGCTTTGTCTTCTCTTTAGCTGTTTTGTCTTTGAGTACTGTTGGATAAAGTCTCAATATTTTTCATATGACTAACCACAACCCCTGAGTTTGCTGCTTGACTCAAGTTTAAGTGAAAAAACTTCAGAAGGCTGATTATTAAAACATTTAACAGTTACCATGAGCCTCACTAAACTAATTGTGTAAGCTTCTGCTTATATAGGTATAAAAGTAGAGTAGCCCTGCCAGGGCTTTCTTCTGTAAATAGAGAACTCGCCAATACCGGGGGGGGAGGGCACAAAAATCTTCGCTATCTCATAATTCAGATGATAAATTTGTAATGCACTCCAAACCACATTTGATAAACATTCACATTTCTCTTCCACAGAAACAGAAGATCTAAAGACTGTCATCCTACAGGACAAATAATACTACTGAAGAAACTAGGTTTTTTTACAGTCCTAGCCCTGCTTTCTGTGACTGTCCTCCCTCAAGTGTTCCTACTATTGTATCTCCTTAAAAACCTTACTGAAGCAGCATTCGGGGTTTCCTCCAGTCTTTATTGCCTGTCAAGTCTTCTATAATTATTCAAAGACTCAATTTTTCTGTCATTTCTCTTTAATGCTGCATATATAAGCTGTATTCTTGGCAGAGAGCTCTACAAAAATGGTCAACCATCAACAAAAATGAAGATGTGTAGGAGGAAAAAATCTGTCTGCTAAC
Organism: Cariama cristata; assembly: GCF_000690535.1. Taxonomy (NCBI): domain Eukaryota; kingdom Metazoa; phylum Chordata; class Aves; order Cariamiformes; family Cariamidae; genus Cariama; species Cariama cristata. Next base: position 56,382 of record NW_009613816.1, read on the forward strand.
AGTCTGATCAACAATTTACCAGAACCAGAGAAACACCTTAACTCAGGAATTCCTTTTGCTTCTTTGGGTTTTATAGACCTAATCATTAGCAAAAAGCCCCCCAACAAGTAGCTGTATCTCCATTTTGCAGTTAAGGGCCACACAAAACTAAGAATTACACTGCAGATCATAGGAGTTCATTACAAGGCAAATGAACAAGTCAAGCTATGTTATTCAATTTATGTTGTTGCATTTCTGAAATTGTGTGACTTCTGAAATATTTCTACACAGATTTTATTTTTTTTTTTACATTAGTCTGTTTTGCTTAAAGAACACTGCATAGATAAATGGACATCTTCCTCTGCTCTGAACATCAGCATTTGACTTAGCTCAAATATTTTTTTCAGCAAAGATAACTCTCTATCCTTAGTGACAATATGAGCAGCATGAGTAAAATTAACAGCATGGGAACATGGACAACCACTGAGGTGGACAGTCCTCTCTCAGTAGCAGCTTTAAGTTTTCAGGTCTTCCAAGTGAAGGCTAAACTTAATGCTCAGCATAGTGCTCCTATAAATACAGTTAGCATTTATTTTGATCAGAAATAAGCAATTTAGCTAAGAAAATTCACAACCCTAACTGAAGTTTCAGGATTGAATTTTTTATTTAGAAAAAAAACTCCAACAGAAGGCATTTCTTACTGAACTCCTAAGCAGAGACATTTGGCACATCGTGACATTCATTTTAAGGAATCTGGAAGCTTGCCTCTGTGCAAGAAAAAACACGCAATGCAGAAATGCTTCTTAACAGCCATGGTTTTGAAATTAAGAAGAAAAAGCCATACGGGCTGCATTTTTGGAAAGTAATGAAACTATTATTATTTAGATGACTAATGACCATTTGTCTCTCATGTCCTTAACGTTCTGCTCGCAACTCTCGCAGATTCACTCCTCACGTTTAAATTTCTTTTTTGTTTTCTCAAAACAGAAGGAAAAGAAACTGAAGATCTTGGGAAGTCAGGAGACAAAAATGTTACAGCAGAGCAAAAGCAATCTGAAAATTAGTTAAGTACACTGTGGAAAGAATCTATTCACATACAAATGCCAATTCATTGCTGTTTGTACAGCAAACATTTTCAGAAGCTGTCCTAGACAGCATTCAAATACTCAGTCCTCCCTTAAAATACATACATTTGTTCTATTACATCCATATGTAACTGCAGCAATAACGGATCCCATTTTCAGAAAGTCAAGTACCAAGTACTAGAAAGATCCAAGTACCACTAGCTCCAGCTACACTTGTCAAACTTCTTTTAATTTTTTTTTTTTTTTTTAAGCTTGACACAGAAACTTTAGCACATTAATGTAGAAAACTTGGACATGCCCTAGATGGATAACTGTTGTTTGGTAATGCAAGAAAGGATGTTTAAATTAATAGAAATTTCACGTACAATTCCAACATCACATCTTATTATTTATATGCAAAATCAGGTACTTGGCATTTAAGACTTCGAGGTTTGCAGTTTGTCCTCCCTCAAAAAAGAGGGCTCTCTCCAGGACTGCACTGAAAGAAAGCTGAAGAGAGCTAGGAAGGTTAGTGACTTTATAATGGTCATAGCCACATACATTCTGTGATAAATTAGAGCAAAAACTATTTTTCTTTCGCTGACAGACCTTGGTTTCCCTTCCACAGCATGTCTTCTTCCAAACAACTAATAAGGATAAGCTCTCGTGTTTTGTACATTTTTAACTTCAAATACTTACTCAGGCAACTAGTCCTTACTTGCAGTGACATAGGCAGCTACCTTTGTGAGAGTATGGGATTTTGGAATTGTCTAGATTGAGAAGAATCTCATCACTTTGAACAAGCATTAGAAATGGCTAAGTGCTAAATGTCTTATTATATGAATAAATAATAATCAGGTTTTAAAACTACAGTTCTCATTTGTTTTGACAAATCATTTCAGTATATTCTAGTAGGGGAATGAGGGATAAAAGTTTTTAAAATAATGTTGCCTCAAAACTAAAAAGCTTCATTATTTTCTTTAAAATTGAGCAAACTAGAGTTTTGGCATATGAATTAAAAAGTGTGGTACAAGAGATGCTGCTTTTTATAACAGCACGAGGTATGAAAATTAACCAGTGTTAATTATCACATCTTTTAATGTGGTGGCATACGCAGGTACGGCATTCTAAAATGTGTATTTGTTCAAACAAGTACCTGCCCTGAGGATCTACCAACTTACATTGGGCAGATGCTATAGATGAGCTACGAAGGTGTGTCCATGAGTAGATTATGTGCAGCAAAAGGCTTGGAAAAGCAGGGACAAATCTTGGAAGACAAAAATCCATTATTCCACAGAAATAATTACTTTGAGCTGTATTTTTAATACTACCTTCCGCCCACCCAGGGATGAATCTGCAGCAAGCAGTAAGAGGGAAAAGGCTTGAGAACAAGAGGCTCACTTTGGGAACTGAATTTAATACTAGGAAATGTCATGAATCTTGTATAGGACCTAGGCATTTTTCTGTTGTTGAGCACTCACAGATTGAATAATTTTGACAAGAACTTGGTCAATTAAGTATAAACAAATATAAACTTCATCCTTTCAAAAAAATAAACATACTGCAGTAAGAATACGATAGCTAAATCTCACCTGCAGTGTCCCTGAAAGGAGGCAGTCCTACCTTTCAACAAGTCTATTCAGCACAAATGGAATTACTCATCCTGTTGAATACATTGTACACCTCAGTATACAGATACTGTACACTAAAATAATAATCATGGACAGCAAGATGGTAACTGTGCACAATACAACCCATGAAAATGTACACCTATGCAACCTAGAATCTTTCATGGGTCTCAAACAAAACTTAAAAACATGCATTGCTGAAAATGTTCTGAGATTTATTCATCAAGCATGGCAAAAATGAAAATTAAATTATCTTTCACGCAATTTCTTTTGTGCTCAGTATCTACTAGTAGCATCTGCCTCTACGACAAAAGACCTTACTCTCC
>NW_009613816.1:59409-74781 GCF_000690535.1 Cariama cristata
TACTCAGAAGAAATAAATTCTCTGGTAAGAGAGGAGTTTTAAATTACCGTATAATGTAAAGGGGAAGTGCCCGACACCTGGCAAAGCAGGCAGGTTCCAGCAAATGACAGAACAATCTTGCCTGCACGCACCCTTTTCGTAATGCTGCATAATCCTTCAGATTTTCAAGTTAAATACTCTTGCGGTGTTCCTCTTTGAGCAAATCCTTCTTTTTCCGTGGCCTCTACCCTAATTATGGCAGATACCTCTTTTACTTCTTAACTGGCAGTTCTTAACCTATGTGCAAAAAAATTTCAGGCCATATAGACCTTCTTTGCATAGAAGCATCCGTAGATCAACGTTGCCAAGAATTACGGTATTATATTAAGCAATGAAGAGACACTGTTGCTCTGGCTGAAACAAACCTGCTTTCAAAAAGTATGCTGGTTTGTACAGGTTACAGCGAATAACTTATTTTCTTTGGGAAAAGAGAACAAAACTTGCTTTCATTACAAAATATTTGCATTATAAAAGTTAAAAAGAATGAGTACTTATATCACTGTTACCACAATGTAGGCAAAATTGTTTATCCCTGAATAATATGTACGTGTGATTTTGTTTTTATGTAGCATACTTTGCACGTTTGAAGCACTAATCTATGAAAATAACTTCTAAGAAATCCAAAAGGCATAGTATTTTGTGATACCTCCAGCTCTTCCATGAATTTGTAGTATCTGTAGCCTCATTCAGTTGACATACCTATACACAGACATTTGTACCACATTTTAAGTATCCACTGAATATAAAAAAGTTACCCTTTCTTTCCGAGCAGGATTGGTATATCAAAAATTAAGTACTACTCTGATGCACTAAAGTTTCTGCAAGCTCCCTCCTATTTTATCAAAGAAAAATATTTTCAATTTTTAGTACAAACTTTAAAAATTATTTTAAAAATTAAATAGCTTAGTTTTCTGTGTTTACATTTAAGTAAATCCTTAACTCTAAGATGGATCACACGATGAATAAGCAATAAGCAGTAAAAGGGTGTTGTTTTAAAGATAAAAATGAAAACACACAATAAAATCATCCATGACCACTTGATCTTTGTTGCAAAAATCAAGAGGTTATTGGTACATTATCACAGGCAATAAAGACAGGAATGAAGTCCAGACCCCTGCCAAGATGTCAGTCCTGTCATAATAATCAGGCTCCATCTTAAAACCTTTTTGCTTCTTTCCCTCCCTCGAAGAAAACCCTCATATATTCATCTTCCCGACAGTGAAGGTTCTCCTCCTATTTTCTGTTTCCAGTCTGAACATGGATTACACACACCAGCAAACAGTGGGTAATTCGTTAGGACACAGACCGTACCTGAAAGCAATAAAGGATACGGGTTGGTGTTCCATCTAACCCAGGATGAGTGCATTCTGTCACACTCCCACTAATCGTGCAGCCTCAGGACTGAGCTGGTTCAGCAACCTAATTAGAAAGAAAATCAACACTTTCCCCATTGCCACCACCACCACTGCTGCCACCTCCCATAATCAGTTTTCCATTATCTCACTGAAGCGACTTAGCCCTGTGACCAGATGATCATTAGATTCAAAAGAAAGGGTAGTGAGGGAACATCTGGGTGGGAAAAAACACCACACCTTGTGCCAACAGCCAGTAGTTACATCAAAGAATCACCAGAGATCAAACTGACATCAGCAGAACACTCGGAGCTGGTTCTTTCTCCCCAAAATACTGTCCTGACAAAGAATACTCCTTATGCACTTCAATCCCAGCATCAGCTCTTTCAGCTTAGCTGATCATTCAATGTTTCTCAGATGCCTGAGCCACATGCAGAGCCACGTACAATTACAGGATTTAAATCACCACGACCAGAAACAGACAAATAACAGAACAAGCACAAGAGCAGTCCAGAGATTTAAATTTCCATCATTAAGTCTCCTACTCTTTTCCTTTTGAGCTTTTCTCCTTATTTATCCTCTCTTCTCCCCACGATCAAGCAGAAAAGGGGGAGGGGGGAAAACTATACGTAAAAACTTACAGCAAAAAACCCCGCACCCCGCACATTTAAATTGTAGAAGAGAGAGTGGCATTAAGTGAATTCCACTGTACTAAAATGATCACTGCCAGTTGCAAGACGACTGCTGCTGCCAGGAGCAAGATGCTAGTCTGGAAGGAAAGCCGTGATCCATACATGCAGCTTTTGTTGTTGTATTCTATTTCATGTGATTTGTTGCTATCAAACCCAATTAAGGAAAGAAAAAAAAATATCCAAGAACAGTAAACATGCTGCCTTATCATCCGAGCTAAAAGACACAGTGCCTCATGCTCTCTCCTCTCCCCACACCTCCTGTTCCAAATGGGCAAGCTAAGGAATAACCTCTAAGGTTAGTAGAGCTGAGGCATGTTTTCAAGGTATCAGATAAAGAAGTTACTATTTAATTCCCTGTTACACACTAAAGCTTAAGAAATGCAAGTTATGAAAAGTGCAAGACTGAACATGTCTTCTATTTATCTGCAGGTCAGCGAGAGCAGCAACGAGGGCTGAACCCAAATGCTTTCTCTGAATCCTTTATGAAGGTACCTTACCTTTTTTCCTGGATAAACCACATCAAAGGGTTAAAACAACTGGGTTGAATTAAATGATTCTACTGAAAAATCAATCAGATCAATTTTTATACCATCATTACTTGGAAAGACTAAGTACTAAATAAATTCAAATATGAAATTGCTGAGTTCTTTAATTGTGATCTGCAACCTATTCCTTAAAACTGCCTCAGTACCATAGAAATAGAAGTTAAGCATGAAAGCAATGTTTTAAAGCAACTCAGTTGTAATCAATAGATGTCCCAACATGGATATCTGATGTTTGTACAATGCAGATTGGTAAAGCCTACTATAAAAACAGAATTTGCAAATATATGGATAAATATAAAGACTAAAAATACTTTTTAAAGGAAATCAGAGACATTGTTTGGAGTTCTTTGAAGCAGACAATGAACATGAGGATTAAGACTATATACTAATATGGATTAGCAAAATAATTTTTACAGGATTCAATCTGAGGCTCTCTTCCAGTTTTCACGCTGAGAGGCAAAGCTCCCCCCAGACAAATAAGCAGCAAAAACGACAGGAAGTAAAAAGCTTAAATAGTAATTTTTTTCTTTAAAATAAAAGGTGGTTTCCACAGGTTAACCCAGAGGAATCTGTGCTTGGACTTCCTTTGTTCCAAAAATTAATAAACAGTATTGAAACAGGAGTAAAAGTAGATTAAGTCCTGTAGAAGGTGCAAAATTATTTCTTTACAATGAATACTACTTGCAAAGAATTGAAGGAAGATTTCATGAACTGAAGTACCTGTACGACAGGATTACAAATCACAGAACAACTTTGGCTGGAAGAACCTTTGGAGGTCACTTGATCTTAACTTCATGTAAGACGTAACAAATATAAAGTAATATAGGGGTGGAATATTCATACATGATGATGGACTCTAAACCAGCTACCATCATACAGACAACAGATCTCAAAGCAATTGCTAAGTATTCTTCAAAATCAGTTCTTTAAGATCATAACCTAATTCTGCTGTGTACCAATGCTAAGAAATTTCTCGGAGCAGACCACAGAACTAGAAAGACCGACCACGCTTAGACCTAGAAGCATGCAGAGAAGCAAACAGGACAGTCAGACATACAGAAAAGCTTCTGTATGAGAAGAATTAAGCAGATAATGGCTCTTCAGGCTAGAAGAGAGATGACTGGAGGGGATATGACAGAGACGACTCATGAGTGGTATAGAGGCAGTGACCAGAGAAAAACTATTCATTATTTCCTCATTTATTATTCAACTTTCCTCATTCAAAAAATAGGAGGCATCAAAGTAATAGGCAGTAGGTTTAGAACAAACAAAAATAAGTACTTTATTTACACAACTAATTATGAAAGTTACAGTTGAAGGATGTTGTGAACATCAATATTTTAGATTGGCTCAAAAAAGGTAATGAAAAGAAGTGGAAGAAAAATTAAAAGATAAGAAACAAAAACATAAGGTACTGGGAGTAGTACTACAACATCTTTTCCCATATTCTATCCTTAAGCATGCATTTAATATTGAAGGGATCCTGGGCTAGCTTGGCCTGCAGCCTAACTCAGCCTCATTGCTCTCCTCTCTGGGAAGCTCAAAAAAGGTGAGCAGAATAAAAACTCTCCTGAAAAGCAGCATCAGTTTCTCAGGCTCATGCCTCTGGCCCCTTCTACCAAGCTGTAAAACCTTCCTCAGGCAGAAGGCAAAGGCAGTTCTGGGAGGTGCTCTTCTCTGAATCTTGAGCAGTCTTTTTTTCTCCCATGGGATGGCTGCTTTCAGTTTTACAATGTTTCCCAAATTCTTTGTGTGAGAATTACTTTGAAGTAGTGATCAAATACTGATTTAGTTAAATGAGTGAGCCACAAAAAAAGAAACCATATGCTTTAGAGTACTGTTAAAATTCAGCAACTTTTGACTATTTTTAATCATTCATTGCCTTATTATCTTTGTTTTGCCTTCTGAGAATGACAGTACCCTGAAGATTAAAATCAGATATGAAAATAGATGGGCAAACGCAATACTCCTCTTGAAGATGAACATGAGATTTATAAGCCCCAACAAATTTTAGCAAAATACTATGTAATTTCCTTCTACTTGCTATGGTAACTAAAGGCAACTTTGGGTCATATGATTTCTGCACATGCTTTTTTCTTTTTTTCTTTTTTTTTTTAAATAGTGCTGTATTATTTTTTGTGTGTGTGTAAAATGCAAAACAGGTTTTTTGTTTGTTTTACTGATCATACTTGTATGCCCATTTTGTCCATTTTTACCTTACTCTTTTCCTTTTTTCTGCTGGCCAAGTCCCTTGTAGTTATCTGTAAACAAGTGACGTTCTGCTTAGAATAGTCCATGCTTACAGTGTTTTTATGCAGAAAAGAGAAAGATACTGTAGAATTTTAACCCACCTCACCTTAAAAATCATGGTAACACATGCTTAGCATGTATCAAACACCATTATTTCTCTAAGAGAAAAATAAAATTTTCATTACTCAAGATAAAGAGACAGTCCCAAAAACACATCCAATAAGACAAAAGAACCTAAATTACTCAACTACAAACTAATCTTGCAATCCAACCAGACAAGGATGAAAGAGTTTGACAAAATAAATATATTTCACCCTTTGGCATCTGGGTCTTCTGATGTTTAATTAAAAGAAAAGGCTAAAGGCTATGTTCTTCTCTGAATGCCAGCTCACTGCTGAGATGCCAAAGGGACAGGCACCTTTCAAAATACCTTTCCCCAACAGGAATGTAAAAATAATTTTAATTTAAAATATAACACACACATCCCCCCCAAATCATTAAACTGCATTTGAAATGCTTCATTGGAAGACAAAACTCTACTTCATCTTCCAGAAATGCGTTAGTGGAGAATTTCTTGGTGCAAAACATTAGACATGTTCTTTCTTGTATCAGAATAAAGATGAATTCATTATTTTGGGAAGCAATAACAGCTCAGCACACAGCATTAGTGCTGCAGTAAAAAAAAAAAAGGCAAAGATGCTGAATGTAATATGTATTTTTAATAAATATGCGAGATAAATTAATTTGATCTCAACTAATTAGGTCACACAATTCCGTATATCTCCAAATTCACTGTTGCTCAGCTCCACCTGGAACAAGCTGTCCTAAGCTCCTAAGAACACGGTGACTACAAAGAAATTCACTGACTCTGCTCTCAAACTCCAATACTGTCCCAGCCACACGATGTAAAACATGTTAAAACATGCCTATCAATACTAAGAGCTGGTCAGGTTACAGTTGCAATCCAAGTGCTTGAAGGACTCCAGAACATTCAGAATCACACAGCACGTCAGCAAGCAGTATTGCCTCTATCCTGCTAAGGAGTCTGCCTTTTGCAGCACGCGCGCTCCTAGCTGCCCTGTTAAACCAGTTCTTACCTGCCATTCACCTGGTTCACACAGACTCCTAGAGACATGCGCTCCATACTTTCTATGCACCTTGAACAAAGTGTTTAGAAGCTGTGTAGAGATGGAAAAAGGATCCATAACCCAACAAAACCCACCCAGAAGTTAAGCATATGTGTTACATATATGTGTATAATCAAAGCTCATTTTCAGTTCTGTAGCTTAACACATTACACCATGTAGAGAAGTCTTTAGCTACTTAGTAGATATAACACTTCTCAAACATTACAAATTTATCTCTAGGGAAAACATGCAAAACTACATATACTTTGTTATGATTGTTAATTATTAGACATCCTTAACTTCCAAGAGAAGTAGACGTTTGAGTTCCTTCAAGTCTCTAAAATAGTGGTTTCTTTTTTTTTTTTTTTAAATCTATATAGGCTGCATTTAAGCCATGGGATGTATTTTTCTCTATAATAGGAAATCGCAAAAATTAAATCAAAAAGACATAAATGAGCAAGTCATTCTGGTTAGTCTGCATGCAGCAAGTCTCCAAGTCTCCTGGTCAATTACAGGATGTGATGGATGTTTTACTACTATGAACCTTATTAGGTTATCCCGTACCAGTAAGCAGTGGGAAAGACCTCAAACTTGTCAAACAACAAACTCTTTGCTAAAGGGAAGTTCTGTGAAACACTCCTCTTTCCTCCAGTATTCCTTCAGGCTTTCCTCGATTTGATTTACAGTCAGCTGCTCCTTCACGTACACATTCATTTCGACCAGTTGTATGTTCAAATGTAAACACTACCTAAACCTGAAAGAATGGCTTATGTATACTCTAGTACTTCAGCTCATGCTGTCACATCAACTCCCCCAGAAGCTTTTCACAGATATTTAACAGAGAAAAAAAGAAGTCTGTGGGACTCTGAGCAAGGTCCTTAAGGAAGATGCAGAAACAAAAGGCCTGTAATGGTTTGCTCTACTCAATCTGAAAGGAAAGGCAAGAACTATTAAAAGGGGATTGCTATTCACTCCTACATTTTATTGGCAGTAAAAGTAATTAAGTAACACTACCGAATGTCTCAGAAAAGCACCTATCGATATATTTCTTCATTCTATACAAAGAAACTCCTTCACTAAAGGAAAAAATGCTACCTTGGTCTAATCCATCTTGATGAACACAGTCGTAATAAGGAGATACTATTAGTGATGTCAGTCAGCTCCTCACTTCTCATCAGAAAACTAAATACTGCAGGCTTCTTGGTTTTGGTAGACCTTTTTCTGTGGCCTAAAACCAAGATAAATTCTTGTTCTCAACAATGAAATTGACAGTCAATTAGTAATGGACCACCAGAGATACAACTAGAATCACAGGTAGCTGCCCCCATGGCTGAAATAGAGAAGTAAATTCCTGAATGCCAGTTTTTCAGCATGGGGCTTCATGTTGCAGAAGGTTATCTTTTCTTATCCATGAAATTGGGTATTCTCTATAATGGGCTGAATGAGAAAGACAATAGTCAATCAGGACTACCAAGGACTTGCCTGGATAGCTCATCATACAAGAAAATGAGAGACATGGTTCAAATTCTCAGCTAAAGAGAGGAGTTTTTATCTCTAACAACTACATGCTTGGCAGAGAATTATCTGCAGGTTGGGATATCCCAGCATTCTAATTTGGGCCAGATTTTGCTTTTGGCTGGGCATATGGTTGGAGTGGCACTGAAATGAAAATCAGACTTCCATATCACGGAGTACACTGTGTCAGAATTTGTTGAAATATCTTACAGTCTAATATACTTCATTCTTAAGTGAAAAGGATGTTTAAACTGCCAATATTACACTATCCCCTAATTTTCACAAGGAAGATGAGATGCAATCATTAGCACAACACACAAACTTCTGAATATTGTTTCACTGCTTAGTAATCAAACACAAATAACAATGACACAATCTAGTTAAGATTCCACAATCCAATTTCAACAAAGTATGGAAGCGCACAGTAGCTCATTTCCCACTATGTCTAATTAAACAAACATATTTCCAATGCTGTACTTCTCCCTGCACAGGTGTTTTGGGTGTTTTTAACACATATACTTCAGGTCATAAACCCACCTACTCTCTCCAAATCCTTTGCTTTATAATCTGTGTAAAATCAATATTACATGATTGCTTCATAAAGCAAGTATGGACCAGATACCAACCAGAAACACAAATACCTCTTTTTAAAATTATTATCTGAACTTTGAACTCCCAGGCTGAAAAATAGCTTTGTCCATGCTACTGCATTGCATACACATTGCTTGTTAACATTGTGCCCCACCCCCCCACCAAAACCCAGTCAATATTTTACTTTCAAGGGGGGAGACCTGTTCGTTCTGTCCCTCAGTTCAGAACTAAGGTTTTCTAACCTTTAATCCACACTTATAAAGAAATCAGCTATTTAAGAAGTCAGAACATGCTCAGTGACATTCTTTCAGAGATCAGATTTTTAGTTTAATCTGCAATGCATCTTGAATATAAGCCTTCTAGTGTTCTATTTTTACCAAGTTTATCCTTCTGATATGAAATATACTTTCACACTTTTAGAGATTAAAGTTCCAATGTTTATATTAGCAGAAATGTTTGGGGTAAAACTAGTCTTAAAAACACTAAGCTGTGAATCTATCACATTTAGACTCTTTATACCATTAAAAAATAAAAAGATAGCAAACATACACTGTATTATTCCAATAGATGAGAAAGAAATTAACTTTTACTCTTATTAAAATACACACAAAATTATTTCTCTTAAAAACATTGGTCAGGCTGCATCATCCTTCTCAAGAACACATATAAAGCCTTAATTTATGCTAATGAACATACATATGAATCGGCCATTCCATTTGTCATTCAATAGTGCAAATCACATGCTTAAAATTAGACACATGCACAAAAGTTTTCATGACATCCTTCACACAAGGAAAAAAAATGTTATATAATTATCACTCCATATGCCCACTCTAGGTAAAATCTGAAATCTAATCACTTCTCAAATACATTTAAGCAGAATCATGTTGTTCTACAGTAAAATGCGAATTTTTCCTGGCTTTATAGCTCATTCTCTCAATAGCTTTTATTATCTGTTGATTAATCCAAAGAATGGTTGTCTAAAACCTGTCTCCCCTAAAACTTAGTAGATGGATCAATTCAGGACGCTATCTGCAACCTGACCACAGGGTGAAGTCATAGTGTACAGCATAAAGAAAAGACCAAGTCATATTTTCTCTTGATTTCCAATTTGTTCTTCACTTGTACAGTTTCTGCACACATTTCTTTTTGTCCAGTTTTTGCACATATTTCTTTTCTTATGACGGTTTCATTTCCCAGGAATTTCTCTGCCTCATCATCCATTAATCACTTTTCCTTCTACCCTTCCTTCTTATTCAGGACAAAGCAAATCTCAAGGAGGAAACTGTCACTGTCAAAACTTTTAACCAAATTTCAAAGAAAAACAAACGAAACAGCCATGAACAACTTACTGGGTTTCAAGTACTCCAGCTAGATATGCTCCTCCATCAAGAAGCTTTACCAGTAGAAAACAAGAGGTATTTTAAACCAGTACCCTCACATTGTTTTGCTTAAACCATCGTTCTACTCACAGTACTTCTCAAACTTAAATGATTTTTGATTCAGGGCTAAGCCGTGTCAGTAAAAGCTGAATTTGGCTCTAACAAGCATAAAAGGAGAAGCACAACACATCAACTTACTATGCTATGCCTCCCACATTCATTGTTCTTTACTTAACAGTCAAAGACAGACAACAGAAAGAGACATGACAGAACACTATGTTGAAAAGTTTGTGCTAAAATATTGCAGCCCAAAATAATTGTATTTCCTGCTGACATCAAAATCCATCAATATTTAGACACTGCAGGTGCCGGTTACTGATTCACAGCAAATGCCTGCTTCCCTAAACTAGTACCCATGGTTCAGCACCATAATATGCAACATGGGTAGCGGCAGCATATTAAACCTCCTAAAGGCAAATCAGTGTGTGCAGTGAACTTGTTTTCTTTTTTTTTAAAAAAAAAAAAAGACTGCACATTAAGATTTAAATGTTACCTCCGACTTCGACTACCTCTCTCTGCAAAAAGAGCATCATGGTCCTAGGATTTCCAGAGATTTATACACCAGTGTTCTTGAAAAGCTCTTAGGATCAATGTAGTAATGTATGCCTGAAATAACTGATCTCTTACAAGTGCTGCTCTCTGGAGAGCAACTTCGGTCTCTCAAGGCAATGTGCAATCTGATGAGCAGTATTACTTAGAATTTGCAAAAGAGATGCCAACAGCTTACCAAAGACAGTTACGTCTTTAAAACTTATCTCCACCAAGTGACAGCAGGAGTCAGAATGCATATGTTGACAAAATGCAAATAAAAAAGCTCACTTCATTTTAAAACTGACAAAGTATATGTACATTAGTATGTAATATCTTTTTTATTATTTTTTATAATTTCTGAAGCAATTCTGTAAGAGCGCCTTCTGCAACAATATCTCTAATAAAGGGACCTAAACATGATGCAGATATTCTGCATTTCTACTGGTTTTCAAAAAAATATAATGGGGAGCAAGAACTTTACTCAAGAAGACCACCCCAACAACTCAAAGAATTGTTCTGTGTAGGTAAATGGATGGGGTGAGGGGGAGCAGAACCACATTTTAGGTATTGGTTACATATAGCTTTTAAACATCTAATTAATTCATTTACTCTGGTGTTTTGGATAGTACTTAGCCTTCAATAAAATACCCATTTTAAAGTATCCTTGTATAGAAAGATCATGTAAATACTTCTATCAGACTTCAACAGCAAGTAAAATCACCAGTATACTTAAAAGGTTCTCACAGCTAAACTACTCAACCTTTTAGGAGTCTACATGAGACAGCTATGTTTAAAGATCTGGACCTACAAGGACTATTCTGCAAGCACACATTACACTTCACTGCAACATATACTACTGAATGGGACGAACTCAAACAGTCCCACTTGGAAGACGTATTCTCATCCTCTTCTGCATTATTTAACTGATATTCTTGATGTTTCCCCCTCGGACTGTATTAATTTTCAGAGTTAGAGTGTTCTTTTTTTCTTTTTTCTTTAATGACTTCAGTCAACAGCATGCAGAACAATTTCGGAGTATCATGAAGCAATTTTTTTTGCTAGAAGGAACGAAGTGACAATACGTGTTCCAAAACATGTCAAAGGTACGTGAGTAAGAAAGGTGTGGTCTGCTTCAGCGAGTTAGAACATTTAGACTTTCAGAGCCAAGGCAGCTGCAATGCTAGTGGCACAACCAGCATTCCTACTTTTTGAAAAGTGCTTAGCTCTGCCAGGCTGTAATGTGGTGTATCGAGTTGCCATCCTGTTTAATGTTTGACTCCAACTATTCTCAGGTGTCCACATCTAGAATTATTTAATAATCCACAGCTTAGTTTTATTCCAAATAATATCTGCATAACAAATCTCCAGTAATTAAACCACACAAGAAACATAAAGGACAGAAATGTAATTACTGTAAAAAATGACACTAAAAATATCACACAGTTACACTGACAACCATTGAGTATTTTATACAGACACATAATGGGTCTCCAGAGGAAATGTTCACCCACTTGAGTACACAGCCTACAAGCAAGCATTTTATTTTCTTAAGGGCTGCTGCTGCCATGATTCCACAAAAGTATCTACTATAAACTAACAGAAAGAATAAAATCACTTTGAAATTCTACATAAAACTGCAATTGCTTTATGCCTTTTAGACGAGTAACTCATATTCAATACAGCTAAGCACTGAGGACCACTACAGTTCAGAGAGTTGAGAACATCCACAACTTTGCAGATCGGAACCAAAGCTTTATAAGCAATTGTTTGCTTTTCATCACTTAAGTTATTTCTTTTAAAACTGCAGAGTGCAGTAGGGTTGGTCATGTTAACCAAAAGCCCATAGGTATTTTAAGCACAGTTTTAAAACAAAAAAGAAAAAAAAAATTAGAGTTCAATCAGCTGACTTTATCTTGAAATCACAAACAAAGCAATTGCTTTAGACCTCCACAACTGCAGCAATAAAGTTCTCAACATTGCGTGCATTACAATAGCATTCATAACGCAACTTGATGAAGTGAGTTACAGCTTTCTCATTCTTTTTATTTAATGTTTAACTATTAAAATGCCATGACACAAACCTGGGTCCACGTGTCTAGAGTTTCTTCTAATTCCATTCGTTCGTTTCTGCATATCAAAAATACAAATCAAAGATATGAATAAACATATTTTCATGTAGGCACACTGCACTCCTTTCATTCCCACAATCTACTATGCAAAGCTGGTTTTCTTAAGTTATTTCGCCCAGCCACCATCACAATTATCTTTATCTTGTAGAATGATCATACTTTGAAAAATATTCTTAGTAATATAGATAGGTTTTTTTATATATGCCATTTTCTCTAACACTAGGCTCAAAAGATTCTTAGTCCATAGAAGCTTTGTTCATACACTAACATCTTTTGATACCAAGAACAAATTCATTTTTTAATCATTTATGAACAGGATAGTGGAAAAATATGCAGTTTGGCATTATCTGCCCCAGTTAATGTCCACAAACACAGAAGTATTGAAGCTGCTTGTGTTGCTTTAATAAGGTAGAAACTTTCACTATTCCTACTTCGTACTTAAAGTACCTAGAATTTTCTATGGAATTCTTAATTTTCTTATTTTCTGGGCAAGTACTGAAATATATTCAGTAACTCGCCTCCCTCTTTCTTTTAAATTTGAACGAACCATAGCTATGTAAAATCAGAAACTCTCTGACAAGACTGAGACTCTTATTAATTTTTTTTTAATGTATTTTATACTCCAAGACACTTAATATGGACCCCTGAAAATTTCAACGTGAAATAGCGCATATCTGTGAATTACTGATCTGCTTTTGCAAGCTTGCTTTAACTGGTAGCTTGTATGAAGGTTCATTCATGCATTTATTTATTTTCACTCAAACCAAGCAGAGCAAAGCAAGTTGCGTAACAAAGGGAACAATTAGGTTACTCCAATTTACTTGCAGTTGATATAAACTGATGCAGGACACACACCGAGGCAAGCCAGAAAGCAGTAACCTGAGGCACAACCAAATTATTAAGCCCTGTAGCAAGTGAGCAACATGAAAAGCTCGGTTTAAAAACAGCTTTCAAACTCTTGAGTCTTTGGACATACTCTCTCTGTACCCCACAACTCTAATTAAAGAAAGGATGCAAGTTTTGTTTCGTTTGCAGTGGAAAGAAGAAAAATTTAAAACTGCTGCTACAATGAAGTTAACATTACTGAATAAGAACAAAAGGTTCAATTATATCCTAGTCATTTTTTTTTAAATGGAGGCTGTATTGCTGATAAGGATTGATGCAGAGTGGTGAGTAACCACAGATCTGCACAAGAGAGGGAAAGGTGCGGGAGTGGGAAAAGCAAGCGTGAAGGAAGATACAGAAACGTTTAACTGAAATCAAAAAAACCCCAATAATTCTGTGACAACCTAAGTCACATACACCAAAGGACCAGATGGAAAACAATTTTAAGGAAATAACTCCCGAGCTGTATGAAAACATGCACAATACCCTTAAATATAATGCAGTAGCAGTAGATTTTATTACATTACTGTTATGAAATCTAAATCATTGACAGATCAAAATGACAGATCCTCATCTATGCTCAAGTTCCCTTCTGCACACAAAGAATTAAAGCAGGCGCTTAAACAAGAGTCTTGGTAAAAATGAAAGCAATCCTGACATTTTGGATCAACTCAACAGTTAATAGCAAAACAACAGCTCCAGAAAGGAAGACGTTTTTATCTCACAAAAAAGAGATTTGAGAATCAAGCTAGGGGGTGAGAAGCCGAGGAGCAGGAGGGATTAGATACAACCAGTATACGTAATTTTCTTCATCCAGCCACAGTATGTTCACCACAGTCAGCTTTACTGAGTCTGGCCAAGTCATCCGCAAGGCCCAGTAAGCGATCTGTTTGTGGCTCCCCAGCACTGCCTGTCAGCTGCAGTACTGGGAAAGTGTTTGGCAAACAGACCGTGCTGTAGCTTCCATATTTTAGAATGCCCTTACTTAGCAGGTATTTCAAGGGCAGGCAGCGTATGGCAGGAGGTACGGCTGAAGGAGCAGCAAGGAGAACAGGCAGGCAGCAGCGTCTCAGGCACAGGCACAGCCTGTGGTAGCGCAGACCTCTCCTCACCCAGAGCTCCTCCTGGGCCGCCTCACCCTTCCCCTGCCAGGCCCCCCAGAAGCCAGTGCCCGCCTGCACCTCCCTGGCACCCACAGCCAAGGAGCTTGCCAGAGGGTGCTGGGGCTCCCCTCACCTGGGCCCTGCTGTCGTCTGGGGTCAGAGCAACGCCAAAACAGCTCGAACATCACAGAGCGCGGATGTGGCCAGCCCTGCGCATGACTCCCCCCTGCACCAGTCCTATCCGCAGTAACATCCTTCTGATTCCATCACCCATTCTAGCCACAGCATCAAACACATACGTGCTTATGGAGAGAAGTAACATACATGCTTGTACATTGTTGATAACCAGCATGTCATTTAAGCAGTTACATTACCATAAACTGATCTAAAACAGACACTACAAACTATTATACTCTATGCTTAAAGTGCTGCCTCTCTTTTGTCAGAACTGGCAGACAAAACCCAACTGCTGTGCCACTCTGTACTTCAGTGGAAAGGCATTAGGAGCTGGAGAGAAAATAACCCAAGGTAGCTTGCAGCTTTCTTGGGCTGATGGCAAGGTACACTACGTGCACCACAGTAGCTCCTCTCTACAGGGCCCATTTTGCCATTCTCTCCAGATTACACAAATTCCATAACCACTGCATAGCTCTGCAACTAAAGTCTTTTTACGTGAAGAGGCAAACACTGCCCCACTGATCTTTCATCGCCCCACAGTCTGATGTGGCAGATACTGGTACACTAGCATGTTATTCCAGCAGGACTCATTAGCGTTAAAAAAAAAAAAAAAATCAAAACACAGAGAGATTACTTTTAACTCTACTGCCAGATTTGGTCTACTAACTGAAAATTGACTCACACTTTGAACAGAACACATTTGTATTTAATTATGAATACCTTGTTTCTTAAACAACTTCTATTTTCCATCACTCTAAAGAAATCTGCTGTTAAACGCAGAAGAAAAACATACCTGCTCTAACAGCGTGTGCACAAAGTAAATAAGGAGCTCTTATGTCACCGTCAAAAGAAACATCACATGCAAAGGAAAATGAAATCCTTACCTCATGTTTCAGGTTCCCGTGTTCTGAAACATAAGTAAAAATCGGCATTATTGGCAATTGTAAATTGTACGCTTTCTATATAGCAATCTCAGTCTGCGCTGTGTTGCATT
>NW_009613817.1:0-39532 GCF_000690535.1 Cariama cristata
GTGGTGTGTGTGTGGGGTGAATTGGGCCTTTAAGACCCCAATAAGCAGCAGTGTGTTCAGGTATTCTGATGAGAAATTGAGGGGGTTTTGTTTGCGTTAAAAATTTTGCTGAAGCACCTGTTTGTTTGGGAAAAGGTATCATGGCTCAGCTTGAATCCCGCTCTCCATCCCCATCTCCCCTGCCCTCCTGTCTCCTCCTGCTCCCTTCTCCATTCTGCCCTGGGAGAGGTGAAATCTGAATGCTGCGGCTTTCCTGTGTTATTCCTGTGAGCGTCAGGTAGACAAGCTATTGCAGGAGCTGAATATGCTGGAGAAGGAGAAAACTTAACGAGTGTGTGCCAGCAATTGCAAACACAAGAGACGAGTCAAAATTTTGGCTGGCCGATAACTTGGTGTGGTTACACCAGCCAGCTCCCCGGCTGCCGTCCCTGGCAGCAGGTTTTGTTGCCTTCCTGTGCTCACAGCACTATGTGTGTTGCTGTCTTGTTAAGAGTCACCTGGGCACAAAACAAGAGGATTTGACATATTTTAAAGCTTAGAAACTCATTAGTTCTGTGGAGCTTGTTACATTGTGTGGTTATATATATGTACATGGTGCTGGCTTCTAGTGAATGGGAGCACGGAGGATGCAAGTCTCATGTGATGTATGTCGGCATCTGCCAAAGTCAGCGGAGGTACTGCAGTTCATGTTATCCATGGAAGCTTTATTATCATTAAATCTTCTATACTACTATAATTAAATCCTCTATACATAAAATTCGAAAGGAGAGAACAAATAAGAAACATCCATCGAAATTGGGTTTGTGCTATGTTAGCCTTAACTTGAGTAGCAGCCTGCAGGGAAATGAGGTGTTCTTGCTGTTGTGTACTGAAAAATGCTGTGAAACGTACACAGGCTGAAAGTTGCTGTTGCATGTGAGGAAGGATAGGATTTGCCCTGCTGAGAAAGACGCTTTTGGTACCATTAATGGAAAGTTTGTGATGCTGCTTATACATCCACTTGTTTTTTATTACCTTGAGTAGCCCAACTTATTTTACTGGCGCTACCTCTTTTAGTCCCAATAGGAAGGTGTATCAGAGCTGGAAGACCTGGGGGCTGAAGTCCTGAGCTGTGAGTGAATGTCCCTTGCGTTGGAATGGAACAATTTAGTCCATTTTGCACTTGAATTAGTGTTGGAATTTAACCTTCCTAGCCTTTTGCCTCCTGGCTGGTGGCCTTCATAGAGAGAAGCTCTGCAACTAGGAAAACCTCTGTAAGTTCTTACCACGTCAGAAGTATCTGTTACTGGAGAAAAGAACCCTCCAGAAAACATTGTGTGTTAAATATGCGACATATTTTAAGTGGTAGATTTAAAACCATCAGTTATCAGTGATATTTTTAGAGGTGTGATGCCATATACTAAGATATTTTTTGATATATGCAGAAGACCTTCTCAGCATTTTGATTTAGACTAAAATGTGGGCAAATATTACCTATGTAAAGATTCTAAAAAGTGTTTATACATTTAGTATTAACATCACATTTTTTCCCTTTCTGCTTAAGTCTTAATCTCATAAATATTAAGCATACTGTTTAGTTGACTATTTAAAAATATACATTAGAATTAATTATAAATAATTTCTTACTTTCTGAATGTAAAATTGATAGTTGCTTCATGAGAGTTAGGACTGAAGAAAGTTGTATTTCTACTTTAAGTTCTGTAAAAGTTTTTGAAACTGGTCTTATCAGTTATAATTCTGGTATTTCAGCACAACAAAAATTTAACTTCAGATAGATTTCACAGACTCATTTGCATAGTAATGTATTTACTCTATATGACCCTTTCACTTAACTGAATAATTCCATATATAATTCTTCTCTGGCATTATTATTTCTAACAAAGAATGTCTTTGATCCATAGGGATTTCTGTAGCGATAGCATGAATGCAAACATTCTGAAGAATTGCATTTACCTAACAACAAAAGCTATATGGTTTGTAAAACATGAATGAAAACTAATGCGTGTGTGAGCTCACTTGCTGAAGTTTCACTCGAGTCAGCGAAATGGAAATTGAAGTTCATCTCAGCGTATTTTAGAAGGTCCTTTTCATTTAAAAACAATGATAGAACCTGTGGAAGTTTGTGGACGAATTTAACTCATTTGAAAGTGATGAACGTGACAGTTCTATTCAGACAGTTGATGGTGCTTAACAATACATTGTACCTTTTTTCTCTTTTTTTTTCCATAAGCTGCTGCACAGACCTGAGAAAGGCCTTTTTTTCCTTTTGTATAGAAACTTTCTGTTGTTGTGGCTCCTGACTGCTCAGCAGAACGTGTTATTCGGGGAATATAGTATGCTCTGTGTCAGTTTTTCTTCCTTTTTTAAATTAAAAACATAAAATTAAAATATCTGGTAGTAATAGAGGCATGATTAGTCTAAATGTATGCTTGTCTCGGGGCATTCAGCCTACCAGCAGTGGATAAGGATTCTTGCTTAATTGGGACAGAATTAGTGGGGAAGTGTTTGGCGGGTGGAAAGTGGGAAACTCTCAGCCTTGCCCTGGTAGTAAAGGAGTAGGCACATAAAGATTCAAAGAATAAATAAAGAGGAAATGCAATAATTGTTTTTTAACTCAGTATAGTATGTGTAAATATAGTGCCATATCTATACCTATACACACACATATGGACATGGTATTAAAATAGTAATTGCATTTTCTTTTTCCGTACTCTTGACTAATAAATAGCGTGTGTACTCTGAATTATTTTTCCCGTCAGTCTTCATCCAAATAAAACTAGAGGCCTTTTTTTTTTTTGTAAGGAAGGAGAAAGACAATTTGGTTTTAGTTTGTAAAACTGAGTGAGGGAATAAATAGGGTGGCTGAGTAAAAGGATTATGTTGTACAAGTGTATTACGATTTATGGGGCAAATTGTGCAAAATACACTGTATATTTATGTAATAATTCTACTAACAATATGGAAAAATATTTTCCAGAGGTGGCAACAGCTTGGTAATTGTAGAATCACCAAAAATAGATTTCTTGGGGATTTTTTTTAACTTCATGAAAATAGTGTCTGTTCTTTTAGAGTCTGTGACTCAGCGAAGAAAAACTTTAAGCAATTTCATTTGGATCATAAATAATCGTTTTCATTTTTTCTTTTAGAAAAGATGCAAATGCCGCATTGCTGAGTAACTTCGAGGTAAGCTTGTCTGCATCCTGGTTTTAAACCAGCAGTTTAAAGTCGTAATCATTCCCTTAGTACACTTCCTTGGAAGCTGAAAATTGCCCGTGGCAACCAGCAAGACCTATATGTGATTTCCACCTCCGCCCCACGTCTGATTTGTTTTTAAGAAGAAAGCTTTTTAAAGAAGATCTGGAAAGGTTTTCGTCAGTAATTGATACTCTATCATTATTTGTTTGGTCCCGAATCTATAAAAACATATATAAATGTTTTTCAAATAGATGAGGAGCAGATCTTTAGAATGTCAGTAACTTTAACTTCAGCCTTGTTGTATTTACACTGTTGCGGTGTGCTTAGTTTGTTGAATCTTCTTGTGTGTGGTCGCTTGTTATTTAGGAGTTCATTCTCCACATCCTTATATGCTTGTGTATTGGAGCAAGTGCACTGCATTCGCTGTATGTTGTATGGTGCATCGAATCCCAAGTCGGGAACGTTGACACCTCTGTAACTGGGCAGCAATGTCCAAAATACCTTTTTAAAAAAATTTTATCTTATGTTAAGCCAGTATACCACCAAGTCTGTGACACGCAGATTGCTGGAGTCTCTTTAATATTGCAAATAAAAATTCTCACAGAAAAATTCAAATATTTTTGCACAGATGGCTGCTGCTGGAATCAATGTTTGGTATTTAACTTTAACCTTGTGGTATGCAGTATCATCTGAGAACCTATAACTCATTAATGCATAGTTTTATTAAAGCCAGTGCTACTGGAAATGCAGTCTTACACCTCTGAATGCTTGACAGTATTTTTTTTAAAGATCTTGAGGTGTTTCCAAATCAGGTTAGGTTACAGTAAGGGTGAGGCAGTTTGCTGATGGGAGATGTGTTACTCAGGATAAACACTCGTAGAAGCCAGTGATGTACCATGGTCTGGTGTCATGGGGAAGCTACAGTGCCCTGTCATAACAAACAATGAATATTGGCATACAAATAACAAATAAAAAAATAACCTCATTTTCTAGCGAGGATAAGTTCTGAATCATTTTCCTCTCTTGAGTAAAGGTATTTTTTTAGTGAAGTAGAAAGAAACGTAGTGTTCTTGTTGGTTTAACTTCAGCCAGATAATGGAAAGATTCCAGTGCTTTGTTTATGAATGTAATTTTTTGAACGGTTTTAATAACCTAAGTGCTTTGTTTATATTGTTTTATTGCTGAAGCTTCAAAGTTGCACAGCTGTTTCATCCTATTCTGAAATAAATCTTGAAATGTTTTCTCTTGAGCTGCATCTGTCTGCATACAGCAGGGCAACCATCTGGTGACTGTTAGAAGAACTTTAATGAGGTACTTGGAAAAAACTGTCTTGCTTAAGAAATAGACTGTGTCAGCCAAAGTAGTATTAAGTGTCTGTTTGTTAAAAACATGTACTATTGCAGTACAGAAAATAGCAAGTATTTCCAAGATTATTTATTGCAAAATTATCTCTACTTCTTCGTTTGCTGGGATATTTGTTGGAATCTAGAATTACTACCTGCTGAGGTTCAAGTAGTGGTGTCAGTCACATGATGTAAAATCTATAGGTGTCCTAAAGGTATGATCCCGAATAGGGAGAATCGCAGAATCCGTTCTTGATGCTCTTCAGTCAGAACTTTCTTCAGCTGAGGCTTTTTGTTGGTGAATGTACCCCATGTGTTGAACAAGAGCAAAATAAGGTAGGAACCGAAGTTACTGATGAGAGTGCTTATTTCTCATTTCCCTTTCACAGCAGTTGTCACCCATGCAGCTTTTCGATTCTTTGCAGGAAGGGATTTGCAGTGTCTGCAGCTATAGGCTTTTGGGGCATGGTTTTTCACTGCTCTTCAAAGTACTGATTCCCCTAAAACTACCAACTTCTTTCTGTTTGCTCCTCTTCCCAGTTGCAATTTGACTGGCATAGTTAACGTTCTCTTTATCAAGGTAATATTTTGCACAGAAAGTGGTGTTTGAAGGGAGTATTCAGGACTGACATGTTGTATGTCCTATGCCTACATTTATTCTGTGAGTTTGGAGTTGTCATTTTGTATTTCGTTGTCACCGGCTATATTTTCTTCAAATATTTATTAGATAAAAGTTCATAGCTTGAGTTTTGGCTTTCAAATCAGGATTAACAGGTGTTCCTTTTTTATAGAAGATGCATTATAAAGTAATTGTGGGATTCATAGCTGGTTATATTCTTATTTCTGTCTAGAAATGTTTGTATTCTTATTTCTATGGACTTGTCAGTTTATAACGCCATTGAATCTGGATCTTGAATGAAGCTAGTTAAAAATTAGGGGATAAACTGTAAGAAGTGGTCTGTTACTTTGCTATGGGTATCATCTCTGGATATACTGTAAAGCCTGAGGCAAAACATTTGAATGAATTTCAACGTAATGTGATTTATTATGGGAATAAAAGAGTAATAGTGATGCTATCCCAACACTTTCCTGCATATCTAGCTATGATGAATAAAGATGTTACGGTGTTGCAACAGATTTGACAAAGCACAGTTGCAAAAATCAAAACGTCTTCCTTACCTTCAGACTTACCCTCTGAATCTTGCTCCTACATTATTATTCACTGCATCATAAATGTGAAGACAACTTTATTACATTCTTTTCAGGAACGTCTGTGTGTATTACATTGTTGTGATGAAATAGAGAGCTAATTTAATCTTTGTGGTTTAACATACCAAAACACCGTGCTGGTCACTGTAACATTTACTGTTATGAATAACTCCAGTGGAATTTACAATTGGATCACTAATCTGAGGAGCATCTATAGGTCAAGCCTTTATTTAGTTGGTTCCTGGCAGTGTGACAGTTGTAGAGTTTACTGCTTTTGCAGATAATGTAAGATTGCATCTCTGTGAGACAGGATATATATCTATTTTAATCTTATAGGTAAATCTGTCTTAACAAATCCAGTAGAGCCATAAACTTGTGTGACATTTTGTTTCAAGCATCACTCCTATTTAAATGGGAGCTCTGTGCCAGTAGAGCAGGGTATGACCCAACTCTGTTCAGGATGTGAGATAAGATGAACAAGAAGGATAGATTCATCCTGGCAGCTTCTTCTTTGGGGCTCGTGGATAACATTTAATAAGTGCTGAAAATCTATTTAAAATAGTAACAATTTTTTAAAAACAATTCACTTACCTGTTTGTCATTCTGGTGCTAAAACATTTTTCATTTCAGTTGCTGGTGCATTCACCGAAGAAACCACGCTTTTTTTGTTGTTTGGTTGATAGGATTTTGCGTTGTTGTTTTATGTTTTCCTGCTGTAATATTTTTAGGTAAAATACTCTCAAATGGTCTAAAACACTTTCTTTTTTTCCTCAGGTGTTCCAGTTACTTACTGATCTTAAGCAGCAGCGCAAAGAGAGTGGAAAAATCAAGCAGAGCTCTGGTCAGCAGAATCTGAACACAATCATGTATGAAGTGAGTAGCACTGTGAAATTCCTTTGCAAATTAGGCCAAGCTGGAGTAATTCGTATTGTTAGGTCTGTATATTAATAGTTTTGTATCAAATTTCCCCTATTAAAAAACACAGTAAAATATTTTATTTGCCACTTTTCTGTGGTCAGTTTATTCAGGTTATAGGCTAACTGTGCTGTCAGCACAGAGGCATGCAGCTGCTCTTATTAAAATCTATCACAAAAAAAATAAAAAAACACCCCTGTTTTTTTAGATGTTTAGTTTCATGGGCATTTTTTTGTTCCAAACATTCTGTCCTTTTAAGACCCAGGGCAGAACTTGATGTCATCTGATCAATTGATGATACCATGTAATCATGATTTCAAAGCTGAGGCACAGATCACATATGGTGTTTTTTTATTAACAGAATTAAACTAATAATTTCCAACTAAAATAGATTATTTTTTTCATCAAAAGAATAACAAAATCATATATATGGATAGCAACATCAGTTGGATGCCAGATTGGTAATAAATATTTAATCAGTTGCTAGGAAGAACTTTTAAAGTCATATAATACAAATATTAACATTTGAAATATCTCAAATTAGCAGCTTCCTCATAGACTTGCAGTATGACCTATCGTGGCTGTGTCTCAGAATTGCATGAGTAGCACCACGATTGGCAGCGAGTTGAAAGCAGTTTGCGTTGCTTGCATGAGTAATCCTGTTGAGCAGTGAAACTACTCATGTGAACAAGATTTGGCCTAGGCTCTGTTTTTGTTTTAGTTCTGGCTTTGTTTGAAAAGGTATAGAGTTGTAATTCCTAAGCCTCATATTCAACAGAATAAGGGCTTACAAAAAAAATCTATTTTAAATCTTCGTGGAGACTAACAGTCTCTTCCTGTACTTTTTTGAAACAGCTGAGAAAGATCCTGTAAGTATATTTTGTCAGAATGCACCTTAAAGCTTTAATTGCCTTGTTATATTGCTACATGTTAAATACCTATAGGATGCTCGTGTTTGTGCGTGCAGTGAAGCTAATGTAAACTCTAGGTGTATTTTCTTTATATTTGACTGAAAGAAAACCAGAATTTGATCTTACGGGATTGTCTTTGTTCATACGGAGCATATCTTCATGAGCTCTGTGCAGGCTTGTATCCATTGGTACTGAAATAACTTGATGAAGCTTGCTATACTGGAGCTATGTTTTGCTGTATGTCTGGCATTTTAATTGATTTGAAATTGCCAAAAAAAGACTAAACTAGAAAAGAAATAACTCCTATTAAATAATTTTATTACATGACAGTATGATGATTTCATTTCAGCCATTATTACTGAATAACAACTTCAGTTTATCTGGAAAGGTCAGACAGGGCTTACAGGAAGGAGAGTTAACACCTTATTGTGCTTTTAAATATATTTCTCAGTAGTCCAATGAAACTGGTCCTTAAGAATACCGGTGATTCATATTTCATCAACACTCTATCTGTTAAGTAGGATTATGTGGTGGTTTAAGAGCACTGTACCAGCTACTAGGAAGAAAATTAATTGTATTCCAGCCGAAACCAGGACAGGTGAATTATCCAGTGTTATTCAAGTCTGTTTTCCTTTACCTAGCATTTTTACATGGGAACAGATTTTAATGGAAATACATTCGAAATACATTTGCATATTTTCCTATTTACCATACTGACCTTGTAGCTCATTTTTTCCCAGTATCTGTTGTTTTCTGCTCTGCGAATACTGGTTCAGCTTTTTTGGCTTCTGACTTTTCAAACATAAATATTGAGTTTACAGATTTTTCTGAGAAAGAAACTCGGAGTATCATACAGAATTTAACTTTTCTTTAATTATTATTGTAGATATTGTATCCTACCACACGTATGTCTGTATTTGCAATCCAGTTCATGCATCATGAGTGAGTTGTATTGATACTTCTAAGCTTTATGTATAGCCATGCAGTATCAACAGATTAAGATTTTCTTCCTTAATTCAAAACAAACATTGACAATACTCTTTTAAATCCTTCAGTTGCTGATGCACACACTGCAGACAATGCAAGCATTTCCTTGTCTTTTGCATTGATGCTCATTATTTCCAGCTCTTCATTTTGGGGTCTCATCCAAGTGACAAGGAACATTCAGGAAGATTCTAAGCTGCTTCCGCTGAAAGGACAGCTGTGAACTGGAATATGTGTGGGTTTTTTATCAACAAGTTTTTTTTCACTCAGGTCAAATTACATTATGTATTATCTGTCTGCTAGGTGTTGTGTTGTTCTAAATAAAGCAAGCAGATGTAACGTCTGCTTCAAAAGTTAGCTGAGGTTGGTAGGTGTTACATGTAAAAAATGGAGCAAAGATAAATTGTCTCAACTCAGATAAACATTTCTAATACTACAGTATTTTGCAGATTTTCATGACAACCCACCTAACTTGCTTCTATGAACTTTAAGAAAGTATTGACAAATACGCATATAAAGGGTGAAAACAACCATAGATTGGAGAGCTTAATAAGTTATTTATGGGTTGGCAGTGAGAGTATCCCTGGCATGAAACATGAAAATTTGGCAGAAGGTAACATAGTGTTAAGGATGAATAGTATTCAACTTTTCTGAAGTGTTACTGCTTTTAAAAAACAAAACAACAAAAAATAAACACCACAAAAAAAAACCCCAAACCCTGTATCTGAGTACCTTTTAAAACTAGCATTGAATCAGTAAATGTTGGTTTTAAAAGGAAAAGTAAATTTGAGTGATAACTATTCAGCACAGCTGTAGGTATGTCTTGATCACAGTCTTAGCATCACCTGACATTATTTCAAACCAAGAAAGCAAATGTCTTTCAGAAACAGCAGGTGTTTTTTTGAGTAGACAGAGCTAAAACTCTCTCCTTTCCTGTACTCTTCAACATGTGACTTTGGGCTTTGAACAGATCAGATAAATGGCCATCCAAAGCCACAGAGGGTATAGTCAAAGTTGTAATTCTCACCTGGGTATGCAATGAGCTGGCTGGGTCATGTCTTTACAGAATGAATTCACTGGGGCTTTCTAGATAAGTACTAGTGTAATTTCCATTACATAAAATTGTAGTTACATATTGCCTGTTTCTTACTTCCTCAGTAAATATCAGTGTAGTCTTAGTGAAGACAGAAAAGTGTGAGTGATCTGTGTCGTCTATGACTGCACTTCCCACTGTTAAAGAAAAAAAAAAAGTAAAAAGCCAAACCCTAAAACCTGAATTGGCTCTTCCAGTTTTTCTGGGTAGTACTGATGAGGCTTTTCAAAACCAACTTGTTTCATACAAAACTGGTAAAGCGAATAGTAACTGAAATAATGTGTACTTTCTTTCTGTCCGTTGCAGACACTGAAGTACATTTCAAAAACACCCTGTAGATACCAGAGTCCTGAGACTGTGAGAGATTTCCTCATAGCAATGAAAAGCCATAAGCTAACCAAGTAAGTAGAAATGTGCCTTTGAATAAAAGTATAAACTCATGGCAGTGTTGAAAAACTGATCCCCGTGTACACAGTATGATAATCTGTCTCGTTTTGATCAATGTATTTTAAGTATTTTCTGCCGTTATTTAAATACTCATCCAAACATCTTTCCCTTCACTCGTTAGCGCCTACATGGATGGGTATTTCCCTAAGTGGACCTGTGTTTACCAATGTATTTCTCAAACAGATTCTTGTCAGTATTTTGGTTTTTAGCATGGTTTCACGTGGTCCAAGCACAAAGCAGAGTTGCTGAAATGTTTTCTGAGGAAGAAGTTGTAAGTTGTAAATAGGTTTTGAACATAGTAAGAGAACTGCAAAAAAAACCCCAACTCAACCTCGGCTCATTATCAGTCTTACTTTTATGAACTTCCTTAGGCAAAAATGCATTCCTTCCTGAGAGGCAAAAAAGGTGACTGTATTCCAGGGAGGTAGTAAGTAAATGAAATCCTAATACAGATGTGTGGGAAAGAATGTTATTCCGAAGTTAAGTTTTATGTGACACTGTGAACCCCAGTTACCACACTTCATCTCTCAGGGTTATGCTCTCTAGATGGTGTTTAGCAAACTAAGATGTTCATCTTGTCTTTTTGTGCCGTTTGTCCACTGATATTTATGTCCACTAGGATTTCTGAGATGTACGTTTCAGTTACCTAAATATTATGTCAATCAACCTTTTTCCCCTCCCCTGCAGTTTCTAGCAAAGCTGAACAAACAATTCATTCTTCTTATTTTGGGAATTCCTGCGTAGGAAAAAAAAAAAAATTTCCTTCACAGTTACAACAAGACCCAAAGGGCATTTTTCCTCTTTGGCTGCGGTGCAAATGCCTGTTCATGGTGCTTGAAGCGCATAATCCTCTTGAACCTCTCTCTAGAGTGTGAGCAAAGCCTGTTGTAAATAGTCGAACCCAAAAGAAACTGGATCAGTTGGCTACTTGCTTGCATAGCTCTAATCAGTCATCTCATTTTTAAAGCAGAAAGAACAAAGACTCAGTTGCTTCTAAATGCCTCTTTCTTGACTGCAAAGGAGTAGTTTATACTGTATAGACACTGACTGCATTTTTCTTCCTTGCTGGAAGGACTCCCAAGGAGTTCATGCGTTGGGAAGGAGGCTCTTAATAATAATTTGGTTGTGTCACAAAAAGAAATGCAAAGTGAGAGCGTCTGGAGAGTGCAGTGCTACAAGGCAAGTTTTTACCCTGTCCAAAGCATAGTAAGTTGAGTAGAAAGCAGATTGTCAGCTATTTTGTTGACTTTCGTTGCCCCCTCTGTACAAACAATTATGCTCACATCCAGTGTATCAGCAGCTCTAATGACAGTATTGCTGTCATTGCAGACACAGGGATGCTAGTACTTGGAAGCTTTGTCATGGGTATTGTAACTTTGCTTGTAGCGCTTTCTTTTGTAGAACTAAAGTTACCAGGTCAGTATGTCAGCGTTTAGTCCTCCCATAGCTCATCTTATATAGCAGGATACTAATTTATGTAGTGGGCAAGGTATCTTAATTATTTTCTGACATGGAGGTATCGAAGCATGGAGAAAATACTCTGTTTACTGTAAGAACTGATAGGATGGAAATGAAAGAGAGCGTCTTAAAATTGGCAGCAAACTATTTCTTGAGTAAGTAGTGAGCATCTTTCATTTCTGGTAATGTGAAACAGTCATCCTGTCTGAAGTGAAACGAGCTTGTTCAGTCTGTACAGGACAGCAGTTTAGGAAAGCACCAGAAGAATGCTGTATCACAGCAAAAAGCCATCGGGAGTTAAAAAGGCAGAGTAGGATTTTTCAGAAATAACTGAATGACTTAGGTAGAAGAGTCCTATTAAAAGTCAAAGGGCTCTTTTTTGTTTTAAAGCTCACTTCTAAACTACTTTCTGGTAGAATTTGACCAGGACCTAAGGGTTAACTCTTACAAAAAGCAGGGGAGCTCTGTTACCACGTTAGATACCTTGGCCACATCTGCTCCACCATACGGAGTCTCCAAGAGTGAAGTATGAAACGATGTTGGATCATACCACAGAAAATTCTAGCTCAGTCTGTCATAGTGCCTGGCTGTTTTGTAGACGCGTGCATGTTCTATGAGCTTGAATATAGCACTGCTACAAAGGTTGACATAGTTACAAGCTTAAAATGAACTTTTTGACCATTTAATTTTTTTATGGGTGCTAGAAGGTGCCTTTGGTTTTAGGTATCATCCTCTGTATCCTTTTTCTCTGAATCAGTCTGTAAGATAAGCAAGAGAATTATCCTGAAGTAATTTCCTTCTGCGTAATGGCAGAAGGATGAGAGTGAAGAGCCAGACACTGGTTTAGTTTACAAATTTATTGCATTTATGGCTTATCAGAACTCAGATTGGACTGTGATACCTTAGTTCTTGAGCATCCTGTACAACTTTTACTTTGTTAGTGTCTTTGTCATCTGGTAAAGAACTTGTCAGCTCTGCATTTGCCACATACTTTACAGAATAAGAAATGGAATTGTTCAGTGTGATCCTGGCACTTCTTCTTTCTTCTAATCTTTTCCGTTCAGACACTTCAAGCTAGAAGTATCAGAGCCCATCTGGCAGCCTCTTCACACCAAAACACAGAAAGCATATGGTGTGCAGTTACTATATGATGCACTTTATGTTAAACCACTTAAAATAGTAATGCCTCCAAGGAAATTTTGAACTACCCTTTGGTTCATAACCAAGATCATTTCAACACTGCTCTGTTGTTAAATAAATGAAAAAATAAAGGCTTTAATAATTTCCATTCTGTGGGATAGAGGTGGTATTTGTATAAACGACTTCACTAGAGATTTTGTTCCAGTTATCTGGTAGAGAGCTTTCTTCTCCTTTGAGAGGAAGGAACCTGTGATGTTTGCTCTCCAGGACCTTGCTTACATGATCTTGCTGTAACGACCTTTCCTCCCACAAAGAGTAATGAAGTCCAGAGTCTGTCTTTGCTGCTTCCGTTCTGGATAAGGCATTCAAAGATGTGCTCTCTCCCTTAATCTCTTAGCTGGTCATACGCTGTCTCTGCTGGTAACAGTTTTCTGAAGGTAGCTGATTTGATTTAAGCTGTATGTTAGTTGGTGTCTCTCCTCAGTGAGGGCATAGCAGCATTTTCTGTTTTCTCATTGCAAGAGCAATAGAGAATCTGGTTAAAAGACACGACTGCTCAGAAACATCCCGTCATCTTAGACTGCTTCCTCTGCTGTTCGAGTTCCTTGTTATGACTCTGCCTCTAATCAAGGAAAAAACAATTAAGCAGTGTGTTTGTACTGTTAATTAGGCTCAGCAACTTCTTTTCTAATACAGGGGCTTCAGGGCTTTGAATATAAGAAGGATTTGCAGCTCTGTGTAAAAACCTGATGGACGTAGGTAGTGTGCTGAGCTGGGTTTCCCCACTCAGCATCCTATTGCAGCACTCAAGCACTAGGTTGTGCTAGTGTATGCCAGAATGTCAAGGCAGTGAAAGACCAGACACCATCCAGAGAGGCATGAAGAATTGAGGCACG
Source organism: Cariama cristata (assembly GCF_000690535.1). NCBI lineage: Eukaryota > Metazoa > Chordata > Aves > Cariamiformes > Cariamidae > Cariama > Cariama cristata. The sequence continues at coordinate 13,592 of NW_009613817.1, forward strand.
TTCATTTAAAGAACCGGAGCTTTTAATCAAGTGAATTCTCGCTTTTCCTGCCCTCCTTCCACAAATCTGCAATACTAACCATGCGGAATGCATCACTCATCAGGCTACACGCAATGTCCTGAAACATTCTGGCTCCAGTTAGAGAGTTGATAGCATTGTGCTGGCAAATGGTGCAGTTGCTGTAAAATCACCTCAAGTCTTTTATTTCTGTTATTGCTGATAGTTGCTACTGAAAACCTCAGGTTAACAGCCGAGCATATCTTTTTCACTGAGAGCCATCCAGTTTGTGATGAGTTTTTCTCATTAGTGTTACAGGCAGAAAAAAAAAAATTGTTCCTAAAAGGCAAATTTTAAAAATAAATACTAATGTGTACAAACAACTTAAACCTTTCAGAGTAATTTCAGATAGCTGCCTTGCTACATGGAGCAAAATCAAAGAGATCTAAACATATGTTTTACTAATATAGTCAGTAAAGTATGGTAAAGCACTTTTTTTTCTTTGCAATCAGTTATTTTGGTAAAATTGAAGCTGTAGAACAGATTTTTCTTTAAATGAAAAGTTGTGAACTGACATCATAGTGAATTTTATTATTACCTTTTTGAGGCCTCAAGCTTTGGCTAATGCTAAAGTACAGTAAGCCATGTTGTACTTGGAAATACAGTATGCCACTAGCAGCTAATTTTCCAGTTTTAGTCCCTGGAATGGCTTCATATTTTATAAGGTAGTGCGGATGGCTTTACATGAAAAGAACATTTATTAGGCTTGCACTCTGTAATTACAGTAAAATGAAAATTGCCTCTACTTGTACTTCTCCCTGTTACTGATAGCCTATCTTAGATCTAATTTTGGAATAATCAAATTTCCAATCACTGTGTATTATTTTAATTTTAAAAAATTGGATGTAAACATTGCCTTTTTTGTCTTTAAATCAACAATTTCAAGGAAGTGTTGAGCTGAAAATCAGTTAGAAAGTATTTTCCCTCATTACTGCCAAAAACTACAACAAATATAAACCTCTAAAATATTAAAGGCTGAATGATTTACTTTGTAATTTTTGTCTCCTCCAGAGCTTTCAAAGTGAATATTCAACACCAAAGTCGGGATGGTGCTAGTTTAACAATGGCATCATTTAAGAGTCTTTAAAAAGACTATTGTGTTTCCCTCTGAATTGCTTGGAAATTAACCCTCTGATCTGTAGCAGTGTTGCTCAGTTTTTTGCATTCAGATACCATTATCAGCCCTCAGATTTCATCCTGGACAAATGTACTGACACTGAAGTACACTGGTAACTGCTGTGGAGAATACAGCCCAATATGTTTCCACAGACCACGTGCAGACTGGTAGTGGGATTTCACAGACCACGGCTCAGGACTGCTCATCGGAAAGCCAGATCCTGTCATCTTGATTCAGATGACGTTTTAGATGAGTTGCTGTGGTTGACTCAAGACGATAGGATTTGAATCTTAAGTTATTTTCAGCTAGTAATAAAATACATGGGTATGTAAACTGCTGTTACTTTATAGTTTTTCTAGCAAGTAAAAAAAGTACATTCCTGAGGATGAATTTGCCTCTGCAGGGTCACAGATATTTTAGGGGTTTGTTTTTTCAGCACTGTGTGCTGTATCTTGGCACTAATACTGTTATCTTCTTACCCGTGCCTATAGATCTCTTACTAGAAAAACAAAACATGCATATATATATACACACACACAGAGCGTCTAGGAGTTCAGTAGCTAAAAAATGGGCAATAGCAACACACACAATGTGAGGTTTTGGTTAAAATATAAATGCTGCAAATATTTGGCTTACTGCTGACAGAATACGATACATTTTGTCTTAATTTGCAGAACAGCATGTCAGTTTTTATTATTTTTTTAGAATCTGTGAATTTATTATGCGCTGTAGCAATGTGCTGTCCATTCTGTCTATCCAGATATACAGTGTGAGCTTGAACAGAAGACAGTGCTTTTTTTTATTTGTCTTCTAGGAGAACATTTTTTTGGATTGTGAAGGATTGCACTATTGTAATCCTACATCCTCACCTCCTACAATGTACACTCGTCCCTCAAACACAGACCTCAAACCCATTTTCTTCTCCCATAACTGCACGCATTTTTGTCTCCCGCAGCCTGAGCTTTATGTGTCTCAAAGCCCACTCCATGTCATTTTGCCCTCAGCTGGAAATGCTGATCTTGGCTCTAGCTGAGTCTCGGCTCCTGCTGGATGTGGCCTAGAAGTGGGGAGGCACTGCTCAGCCTAACAGCAGTAATTGCCATTTTGGGATTTCTCACTAGGCAGGTCCTGTAAGAGTCTGCATAACGAATGATTAACTCTGATTAGTGGAACCTTGCTTTTATGTGAGAAAACGGCTTTCAGCCGTCAGTCATCTTTTTCTATATACTCTTCTCTTGAATGAGCAGTTTTCATGTTCCAAACTGTTACTAAAATCCAGGCAGTCCAGAGGAAATACAAAGACTTACTTTTTCAGGGCAATTCAGCTGAAAATATTCTTCACCACCTATTTAGATGAATGGGACAGCTCTCTTTTTTATTTAATGAGCGTGAGTGTAAACATGCATGTTGTAGAAAGTGTAAAGATGGAATCGTCCAAGTTGGAAAAAGTTTGTTTTATGTTTTAGATGTAATGGAGCATCAACTAAATTCAGGCTTACCATATCTGTACCCATGCAAAATGCTGCAGTTAGCATTGATACTGATGGATGTTCAGGCTTGCAGTGTTTGCCTGCCTTAAAGCTTATTTTTGATGGAATTGTGAGTATTCAGGTTCTGATTTGTGTATGTGCTAGCAGGAAATCCCAGGTGCACACAGGCAGTGATCCTAACAGTCAATTTTTGGTATCAGTGTTAGAAAAAGGTCAGCATAGTGGGTACTGAGCGCCAACTCATACACTGCTTGCTGCTGGTGTTGAGGGCCGAGTAATCCAGTTTTCTATTGCAGCATTGAACTTCAGAGGCATTTTGTGAGCATTTGCCTCAGAGGCATGCCAAGAGTAGTAACCTCCTGGTTGCTCCATTTGTCACAAGTAGGAAGGTCAGAAATTGCACACAGGGAGAGGAGCTGGGACCGAAACAACAAAAGGGTCCCCTGAGCTGATCTCCGATGATGTACTCGGAGTGCATGTCTGTATTATGTACAAACAGCGGGAAGAGCTGCTAACGTGGACCTCCCGAGTAAGCAGAGGTAACTGCACACGTGCATACTTGATATTTCTCAAATAATCTTAGCAGCTGGATATTTACTAAACAGAATAGATAAAATGTTACCGTTCTCTATTGCAGGAGGAGCATATCTACCCATAATAGTATCCAGTGTACCCGCACTAGTATCAACAAGTTTGTCCAGATATCTTCAATTACACTCAACTGTCCCTTTGCCATCTTGCAATAGTTTGCCAAAATAAAATAACTTACATTTTCGTTATCAGAATGATGTTTAAGTTGATCAACAAATAACTGACTAGGTACCAATTTTCAGATGACACTGAATAGTTGGTCATTGTGTCTTTGGATTCAATCTCTATGTAAATAAAACAAATGCATTGCTGAAATCATTATATAACGTGAACATGTCTAAAGATTATTATTTTTTAGTGTTAATTAGTGTTCATAATTTCTAAAACCCTGTAACTGTACACAAGCACCTTCAGATGAATATACGTCATTTATGTAGCTTTTGGTTTTTTGCACCCTGCTGCTAATTCCTTTTTGATGTTCTGAGTCATTTTTCCAGTAGGGAGCTTTGCAGATCAAAAACAGGCATGAAATTTTTCAGATAACACATTTTGATGACTTACTTGCAAATTATCTCTCATTCTTTTGTACACATTTTTAAAACTGCAAATACTCTGAATGATACCAACTTTGCTGAAATAATGCTTTTGAGATCTGTTTGTTCCGACTGTAAAACTTCTATCTATTCCCTAATGACTTATAGTAATGCTAATGGCTTGTAAGCAAAAAGTCTTTGAGAGGTGACCTTTATTTATTGTGTCCTCTATTTCTTGTCTTCAGGAAACATGAACAGTTTCACTAATTGATTGTTTTATTCATGATGTATAACTGGTTTTAATTTATTTCTGTTGTTACCTGCTCTGGCAGTAATCTTTCTATGATAAACATGATGGAGCTCTACCGGTTTTAAAATAGCTCAAGATAAATAAGATTTGCATTCTTTAGCACGGGCATGATATGGCTTTGGCTATTTAATCCTGTCTATTTGGCTCTGAAGTTTTGCCAACAACAAATTTCAAAGATACTACTTTGAAAAACAAGAATATGAGAACATTTGTCTTATGTGTCCTTTTACAAAAGTCAAATAATACGTTTTGTGTGGAGATGTGGAGCTGTAGGGTTGAATTGGGATATGTCTTGCTGCAAAAGTGAAGAAAGACTTGTTTGAAAAGGCTCTGATCTCAGAAGTGGCATGTGAGTGTACAGTGCAGTGAGAAACTTGTATAAAGCATGAATTCATTAAACAGTGAATGTAAAAGTCTATCTTTGTAAGTAGGGCTTTGGGAGGAGGAGGAGGTGTTTTACAAGTAGATATCCTCATAGCTCTCCTGTGAGAGCTGAAAATGTTGTCTCTGTTTTAGATGTCTAGAAACTGAGGCACAGACACGTGCTTGGCTAGGGACCATAAAGCAAATAACACTGAAAGCCAGGACCAGAGCACCAGCGTCTGTGCTTCCGTCAAGTGCTCCAGGCTCTGAACCAGGCAGTTTCCTAGCTCTTGAGGAAAAAGCCCTAAATCTTTGATGCATTCATTCAGATGAATCGACCAGATTTTTGTATGCTGAAGGTGTTATTAAATAGTCTTTACCCAGCTCTGTTTGGACTTCTGCTTCTATGGCAGTGATAGACCTGCTCTTAATTTTAATTCTGGTCTGAGGGATTTCAGGACTTTTCTCCTGTCAATATTAAGATTTTATTTCTGTCCTTTCATTACTTATGACAGTAGTAAATGGCAGCAGTAATAAATACCCTATCTTTTTGACAGTAAAGCAGCCAACAGTGGTGCTCTCAGTTCAGTGTTAAATTCAGCCATGCTCTTAATATTCCCTTGTTGTAAACATCAGACTGCCAAATAGATATAAGTGATTAGCATGGGAAAACAAAGGAGGTGTATTCACTGCTTCCCACCAGTGGAAACATATTTGGCTTTCATCCTTGGTTCTCTGAAACCGAAGCAATCTAATAAATCTGCCTAACCAAGCTAATTCTGATTCCTTTGTGTCGTCTGTAAAAATCACAGTATTCAGAATTTAAGACCAAAGTCTGTGCTGCCAAAGGGCTGTTAACAGGAGAGGGAGGAAAAATGTGAACAGTTATTCTGCAGGAGGGAAGAGAGAACGTAGTCACTACAGTGGGAATTGCCTTTAAATGCTGATTTATACCATAATTGACACAAAGGACCTTCTCCCCAGCATGCTCTTGTATTTTTGCAGCCTGGAAGGAGGAGGTCTGGAGAGGGGCCATGGCCACACAGTCCTTTTTGACATTATTTAATGAAGCCTTCAAAGAATATAGGAACATTTGCTGCCATGTACTGTCTTAAGGGCCTTTCCTTTTCTCCTCCCATGCCACATCTCTTCCCCACTTCCCTATTCTTACACCTCCAAAACCCAATGCCTTTAAAGCACTCACCACTTAAAATCATTCCCCCCAGTCTTACTCTCTGTAAAATGAGGATAGTGATCCTTACTGCTTTGTACAAGACACACAAATAAGTATGGGCAAACTCGAGGAACTAATTTGATAATTAGCATTTCTTAGAAAAAACTCTGAAACCACTGTTTAAAATATTTGCTTTAGGAATCTATTTAAACGTGTTTTCTTTAATGAGTAAGTTGATGGCTCTGCTTGGGAGGGCAGATGCCGATGTGCCGGTAGAAACATCGTCCTGTTCTTCAGCAAAAACAATCTTTTAACTGTGGAATCTGCCATGCTTGTTGGCATTTATCCAGAGGCCAAATGTCACTTTATTGCAAGCTTTTTCTGAAGACTGAGAAAGATTTTCCGATGTTGTTCTGTAGAAGTAGAAAAGAAGATTAAAAGGATAGGATGGTACCCAAAATGATTGAGCTCGTTTTTTACAGACATTTTGAACAGTTCTGTGGTTGATTAAAATGGAATTTTCTTTTTTTTTTTTTCCCTCCTTTTATAAAGTCCTAATTCTTTATTGCCTTCTCCAATTTTGAAATTTAGAGAGGGGAAAAAAATAGGTACATTTGTAAAGTAAATGTAAATTCAAGATGTTGAATTGTGTACACTTTTTTATGGTAATGAATATATAGGAGGATTTCTTGGAGTTTTCTGTTGTGAATTGTTAATATTTCACAAATGCTGCATTTTAAAATTGCAGGTGAAAGTGCATGATTAGAATTATTTTCCAGCATTTTATAAAAATGGTGGCAGAAGGGCTCAGGGACTAGGTGGAACTATTAAAAACCTTTTTAGGATTTTGTTTTTTTCACCAGCGGGCTGGGTCTGAAAACAACCATTCATATGTCATCTCTTTGAAGCTGTTTTCTGTTCTTCAGGGCTGTGAATACACATCACACAACCCTCTGGTATAATGGAGCTTGATGTTTGGTATCAGTAAAGCTGTTGTCTTCACTGAGCCACAGTGTCTCCCGTAGTCCTGTTCTCATCACTAAGTCACTTGAAATCATGGACATTTTAGCTGAAGAGGATCTGTTAGATCATCCAGTCTGTGGTAATACAGGATTTTTGCTTCAGCAGACATCAGCCAGGAAAATTTTATGCTAGTGCTGCTCATTTGGTGTGTTCAGCAGCTAAATGAAGGGCCTTGTTCTCTTTGGGTGTCAGCTGCCTGCCACCTTAAGTATTAAATTCAGTCTCTTGACATGTACACGTGTGTGCATGTACACACCAGAGCAATGCATCGCATGTACACACCAGAGCAATGCATCGCTTATCGAAGGCTTCTCCTGAGGAGCATGAGCACCTTCATCTTTGAACATGTACCAGTGCACATACATGAATGATGAAGTATTGAAGTCACTGACAATGTTATAAGCTGTTAGCTGGTGTTAGATTTCAAGGGCAGCCAGTGCGGGAGGCCATTTGAAAGGTGACGATATCTCCAAAGTATCTCCAGAGGCATAGACGTTGACCTCTTGGTTGTAAACACCTGCACAGGAGAGCTTGGGGCTGTGAGTTACAGCATCTGTGTTCTCCTGAAAGCCACCCACAGGTCCAATAAACCAGGGGGAGACTCTTTAGAATCTGTTTAAATATGCATTAAAGATGCCCTTTAAATAATAATAAATTCCAAGCTTTAGTTCTTCGAAATCATAGTTCGCTACTATATCACAGGCTGGAAGATTGTGCATGTTAACTGTCACATCTCACGTGAACGCATGAATATGTGCAATAAAGAGGTTGTGCGGAAACATAGATGGCTGCTAGGAGAGGCTGTGTGTCAAGTAATAATCACTGAACATTTGTTGGTCGCCCACACCCCCCCCATGTATGTTCCTTTACTCATTGTGTCTATTATTATTATTATTATACTTGTATATTTTTATTATAAGAGTGCATTTGTTACTGTTTCATATGCCCTTTTAAACATCTGTTGTATCTTTAGGACTGTTGTATTATTGTGCTTTTCTGTTCTAAAACACAAAGATCAGCTCAGATTGTTAGCCGTGCTGCTATTATGTGGTCAATGTTAATGTTTTGAGCTTCTGAAATTAATGAAATATGCCTTACTGGTATCTGACAGCTGTTTTTTACTTTGGTTTTAGAATTATTTGTATTTAAGTAGAATGTAAAATTAATATCTTTTGTCTGCAGAGCTGTTGTCTAAAGGTTGTGGTTTGTATTTAATGAACATATTTGTTTGATTACATCTTCAAAAAAAAAAAAAAGAAAAAAATTTGATGTGTCAATGAAATTTTCTCCCTCATATCCTTCCTTTTCTATTTTAATGATCAAAGTGTTTTAATGGATATTTGTGATTTCTTGATGAAAAGTAGAGCTAATAACTGGGTTTGGTTACAGTGCATCTAGAAAAGCAGTGATGCTGGATGAGCTTAATGATGGTTCTGAATGTATCAGGTATTTTACCACTGGCTTCAGTGCAAAACCATCTCCCTGAATATTAAAGTGTTTTGTGTTTAAGTACCGACATCAGAAAAATTTTACTGACTTCTCCTCCTTGTAGGCAGATGAGAATGGAATTTGAACTATTAAAAATACAGGTGCAACATGGTTCATATCTAAAATCAAACCAAACAAAGCTAATATTTATTGAAGTGCTTTTGTACTGAAGGCAGAGGACTCCAAATCTGAATGCATAGAATTGCTTTCTGTCTGCCTTAGAGTGTGGACAGGTAATCAGAAACATTTGAATTACTGTAAATTAATGAATTATCACTTGTCTCTTAAACCACAATAAGTGACCATACCTTTACAACTCGGGCTGTGATTGAGGGTGGTGGTGTTTTTTTTGTCATTTTCTCATATCTTCACTACCTTGCTGCCTGTGGTCATGCCAGTCTTTGTGGGACTGTGCAGTGAATCAAATCAAAAAACAACCTAGGACAAGGAGGTTACAGTCCAGCTCAGTTCCCCTCCTGCTTTGCTGCGTGGTGCCCAACAGTTGTAGAAACACAATGGAAAGGTAGATTTGCATGGGAACAGAGATGAAGCTACATTTTTGTCCACAGACACATGTAAAAATATGGGCTCAGCCCATTATAATAGTGTATGAAAAAAGTACATTGGCTTAAACTGTGTGGGATGCAGAGAGTACATGTGACCAAGTGGTTTCAAGCTGTTTGTGGGGTTTTTTAACTTTGCATTTGCAATGGGCTAGAAGAATAAACAAGTTATTGCCATTTGGCTGATGGATTGTAACTTCTTGATAATTGTTCTTGTGGTTGTGTGCTCATAGCAAAAGAGTCTGTGATCTTTGACGAGTTGTTTAGCATTTCTGTACAGCATTTAAGAAAGCAAAAGTGCATGTTAATTAATGCTTGTACAGTAATGGTCTAAGGTCCTCTGCCTTGCCACCTTAGACTAGAGATGGCAACAGCAATATGTCTAAAAACACAAGGAAGTACTGTATTTAAAACACCAAAATTACCGTGGCAATTAAACCATACTGCAAACCCAGTCAGAAACTAAACTATCAGGAATGTATTTGCCTCTTACCAGTCATTTTGGGGGATCCACAAATTATATAGTAATGTGTATTGTTTTACGCTTTGCTTTTAAACAGAGCAGAAAAGCTCCAGTTGCTTAACCACAGGCCTGTGACGGCAGTTGAAATACAGCTGGTAAGTAACAATGCTCCTGACTGTTCAAAGCTTAAATGAAAGCAGCTTTAACCTTGAAGATCAATTGAGTAATTACTTTCTCATGGTCAGTGATTGAATGTATCCCTTTATGCACATCTTTACATTCATGGTTTCAAATCCACTCTGCTTCCTCTCTGAGACCTCCTTAGAGACTTGCCCATCGTTCTCTCAGACAGATTCTCCACCTCTGTTTGCTTCAGTATCACATATTGAAAATGCCCAGTGCAGCCATTAAAAGTTAGTTACAGTATTGTGAGTAAGAATATATTTAACCTGAGTTGTCTTGTTGCTGCTCTCTAATAAAGTACTTCACTTTTTGACAGCTGTGATGACATGGTGGTTTTGATGGCAGATTTTTATGTTATAGTAAAACCAAGCATGCTGAAAAGGAGCGAGTAATGACTGATACGGAATTTTGAGCAGTGGTGCAGAATGAGAAATTGATATAAACAGACTTTCTGATGGAAAGTAGCCATTTTCAATCTGTTAAACGTAATTCTGATGTAAAGAGGGATTGTCGCTAAATAGAAATAGATGGTTATATTCTCTAAAGTATCTCCTTAGGAATACAAAATCCTTTGGTAATAAAGATTATTATAATAAGGATATTCTTTTAATAAAGATTACATTAAGAACATCTGTTTACAATCTTATCCTGAAACCAAACTATGTAGTAACAGGATCATATTTTGCTGAAAAAAAGCGAAGGATTAAAGAGGTACCAATAGGACTATTTTTCTTTCGTAGCCAAGGAGTAGACATTATAATGCTGAAGGCGTCTCATTAAAAAAAATGCTTCTAGCTGAGGAATTAATACTGTGTTTTGTGATTGAAGAGATCAGTGTCACTCATCAACCCAAGCAAGAGAATTAAGGCTTCATGAGTTTTGCTTAGGAAGTTAGTCATAAGTGATGATGTCGAGCCTGTCTCATACCTTTGCTAGCTTCATGTGCTTACATGCAGGTTTATTATATTCTCATATAGGCCATGTACGGTCTTTTTTTCCCTTTTGTTCTTTAAATGCAATAATCTTTTGCTGCTTTCAGGTAACCGTGTGGTTTTGTCTGTCTTTTCCCCCTTCCTCTCATTACTCTAGCTAGTTCCTCGTTATCTTACCTATCTATAAAATATTGAAAATAGTTTTGCTACTGTATCGTGTTTGAAGTCCAGGAGGCAAGTATAAGAAATTTGGGTGTTTGTATTAGAAGTCAGGTTTCTGTAGAGTGTCGTACTTTAGATATTCCAAGGTTTGTAATGTCAAAGTTGGGTATAACTCATTGCCAAAACTTACAGAATACAGATACAAGATTTGAGTTCAGTGTCAGTCTATTATTGATACGTAACCCTTCTGTAATGATCAAAAGCAACTTGTGAAAAATGTCATAGTCATACTTTTACTGAATTTGTATCGTCATGGAAGTATTGGGGATGCAGTTACTTCTGTTCCATTGCGATACCCCTGCAATTCCCAGGGCAAGTTTCTCCAAAACTAGTATTACAGTAATCTAAGTTGACTGGATTGTTAACGCTATGTTAAAATAAGCCTCCTCAAAATTGCTGTACATTTACTCTTTCATCAAGGCACATCAAAGTCTTTTGAGCTCAATAACTGCTAGGAAACTGCAGACCATTTTTGTTAGTGAAATACAGAGAGTAGGAGCCGTAGCAAGGAAATGATTTTGCTGTTTGATTGCTATCTTGAATCATTTTTGCGTTCGGTGAGGACGGGGAAGGAGATTATAGCAGTGCAGTACCTTTGAACACACAAAACCTCTGTCTTCTCTGAGCATCTTTGAGTATAAAATAATGCAGAGCCGTGGAGGCTGCCAGCATTTTCTTCTTTGATGTTGGTAGGGAGAAGATTACCCGTATATAGATTTCATGCAGGCAAGTCAATTCACTGCAGTCGATGGATGAGAGACAACCTACAGAGAAGTGAATACTAGGTCTAAAATTGCCTTGATTCTCTTTTCATTGAATGTGTCCCTGCCACTCAAAAGCTTTGAGTCGCTTCTGGAATTGGATCAGAAATAAATCATGAAAGCCTTTCCAGCTTTTTGGTTTTTTACTTTCCCTCTATAAAATTCGCTGTCTTTAGTTGTATGCAAACAAGAAATCAATTTTGATAAAATTATATTTAAGCTAAAAAGCAAATTTATGTTGTGATCTTTTGATCTGAAGTTCTTTTGTAAGTCTTTATGCATAAATTGCTGTAATTGTTCATATTTGTCTTTTCTGGACTGTGTGCCAGGATTTATTTTCAAACAACAATAACAACAAAAGGAGCATGAAATTCTAATTCATATCCCACAGGGTAAAACACTGTACACATTGCAGCTATCTTGACCTCCTGTTTTAATCTTTAACATATGTTGTTCCTGGCTCAGTGATTCACAAAGGAGGAAAAAAAAGACAGTGATGTTGATCTAACCATGACAGCAGTCCAGCTTTACTTAATGTGGAACTGTGATGGGTTTGAAGATTAAGCATCATCTTTTCTAATGAACAAATTGCTCCACATTCTTCTCTCTGAATGGAAAAGTAGATTTTAATTCAGTGCTTTTTAAAACTAGATTTCCATCTCTGAGAGCTTCGTACCTTGTGATACGTGCTCTGCATAACCAGCCTGGCAGATTGTCTTTTATTGTTGAATAGAAAATAATAATGTAAAGTATTCTCCTGGAAAATGGAAGATATTAGAGGATTTACACATGTTATTCTCTCAACAATGTATTTTGCTTCTCACTTTGCACGCTTGGTTAATTATCTCTGAGGGATATTAATCCAATCATTCAGTCTTTCACTTTATTTCTTTTTTATGTGCTTTTTTTCTATTAGCATGGTGGTGCTGAACAATTTCAAATTACTGCTCAAAGGAGGAAACAGCAGTCATTTTTCTCATAAAATATGTACCTCCTACACTGAAGTTAAATTATGTGCTTCATAGCTTTGGAAGTGATCAGAGCCCCTATTTCCTTTTTTACTGTAGTTTACTGATTATTTTTTAAACAGAATTCTTAGCTTATTATTCAAATAAACAATAGCTTTTAACCCACAGATTGTTCTGTTTCGTGATGCTGAGGTTTGTTACCCATGAAATATTACTTATCCTTGAGACAGTGTCCCAGTTCTTTCAGAACTGTTTAGGGTTCTTCAGTGTAGCTTTATTTATTCTTCAACATTTGCAGTGTATTGTCATGTCTCAGGAGGCTAAATGAAATAAATATTAGTATTGAAATCTTAAAAGAAGCACAGTGAGGATGATGAGGTCTCTTATACTCTACTTTTAATTGGGTAAGCAGAAAATATGAGGTATTGTTATAATTATGGAAAGCATGTTCCTAAAATGTTTGTCCTTGTTTCACTGAGTTTAAAAAAAAAAAATAGACAAGTATGCATGTGTGTGTATATATATGTCTATGTTCATATTTTGTGCTTACATGTGTACATGGCACTATGAACATACAGATCTGTACGTTCATTTTATGAATAAACACTTTAATCTTTGAAATTATCTTGACAGGCTAGCTATTACTTTCTGATTTACCTTCTTGATAAATAAAATCTTTAAAAGCTTCTGAAAATTACTTTCTGCCATGAGAATTTGTCAGCAGGTTTTAATGTGTCTTACTGCTTAATGTAATTCTGTTACTATGTTCTGATTTGGTAATCGTGGTTCTTTTGTTCCTCTGAGAAATTCATACACAGTGCTCAATTAAAAAAAGCTACTGTTAAAATCTGCAGCTGGAAAAGGCTACATGGTAGTAAAATATTCCACGTACACCTTTGTTTAATAAGCACAGCTCTGGTTCCCAGTAGCAGTTACGTTACTGAGCAAGGTGTCTGCCAGTGTTTAATTCTGCAGTTGGCGAGCGATTTGTCTTTTCATTCTCTTGTAGCGAGGTTCAGTGATGGATGTTGGATGCATGTTTTATTTTGCTGTATTAGAAAGCCCAGGCATAGATGTATCTGGAGAGGCAGAACAGAATTGGCATCCTTTTCTTGATGTATTCTCCCTCTCGTAAATGTTTGCTGAATTTAAAGCTTAAAGTCCAGTTAAGTTAGTTGAGCCTCTTGAGTACTTGAAATTAAGTCAATACATAAGCGGTGGCCTAACTGTTGTAGGTACAGGGTGCTTAAGCAGGTGAAAAATTGGTTGTTAGACTCCAAAATAAAGGTAGCATTGCTCTTAAAGGTAAGCAGTACTGTGGCTTCACTTGCCTTCTGAATATTTATGTATTCCACAGTTCTGAAGATCTGGCTGTTTTTATCACTACATTTGTCAATAAAGTAAGAAGCAACTCCAGGTACTCAGGCTTGAGAAGTATATGCTAGCTGCAGGGGGAACATGCCTCCTCTTTTGTAGCTGTAAGGATTTTATGCCAATAAAGTTTTCGAGCGTCCTTCCTTGATTCCTTCTTTGGTCATCTTGTAGATGATATTGTTCAGAGCATTAGCTGGGGAGGAAATGAAATGTGAAAATTGCTTACTCTATGAATATATTGCAATTGGAGTTTAGTAACTAACTAGTTTAAGTGAAATAGAAGTTATTATTGAGACCTGACTTGATGGAGTTGATCTTGACTATGTAGTTGCATTTCACAGAAAATCCATACTGTGTATATGTATGAATGCCACTGATATAACATTTGCTACAAAAACTCTGTAGTTATTTTGGGACAGTATAGACTTGAGTGCTGAAAAGCAGTAACAACTTGGGAATTATTTATTACAAGAAGCAGCATAGCTGACACGGCTTACTGCCTTTCTCTTGTGTTCATTTCAAGCAAATGCTTGCTCTCCGCCCTGAGAAGGAGACATGCACGTCTTGCTGCACATCAGGGTGCTTTTTATCTATAAATTGTGTTACTATAACATTGTCCAATTCTGTTACTTGCACAAACCCCTGAATATTGAAAATACACAGTTCAGCAGAGCTTTGGTTGATAATACCCTATGCTTTGCACATGGCATCATCTGTTGGGATAATCTGTTTCTATTCGGTGTGTGTACCACTGCCAACATAAACATCTTATGTCATATGCTTATTAAAAACATTTGCATTTTTGTTTTCCTTAGTATAAACTTCACATTCCTGGTTGCTTATGGTTTGAATCTGTTGCTTGAGGAGTTTCAGCCAATTGCAAGTTAGAGGTTAGCAAGGCTTTTTCATAGATATTTTTTCATATATTGGTAAAATTCTTGCCGGAAAAGTAGGTACTTGAATACAATTGGGGTTTTTTGCCCCTTAGGCTTTCTCTTACACATAATTTCTATTCTGAGCATCATAATGTTATTTCCTAGTAGTATCAGTAGCAACGGTATTTTGTCTTACAGTTGTGAATCAGAAGATTGTGTGAACATCTGTTGAATCTAGAGTAAGCCTCTGAGTGACCTTCTGTTTCCCTCAATATCTGTTTCGCTTTAGGACAGTTTCATTTGTCTCTTTATCTACATGCTCGCTGTGCCTAATTTTTTGAATTTTTCCTTTTGGCATGCTACCTTGCTGCTTCCTAACTGCTTACGTTTTCATAAGTCGCTGCTCAGGCTGTTTCCCTGAAGAGTGAAAAAAATTGATTCTTATAGCTTATGCTTTTGATCCTTTGAACTCTTGAATAGTATCACAGCAAAATAGTGCTGGAGCATCATCTGGAATAATAAGCTGTCCATCCTGCCCAATGTATGTCTATTTTTTGTCTATCAGTAGCTCCTGGTGTGAGAGCTGGCAGTGAGAGTACATGGCTCAGAGGCACCGAGAGGTGAGCCCTTCATGAATTTGATGCAGTAGGTTAAGGAATTACCGCTTCCCACTGGCAGAGACTACAGATCTATTAACAGAAGGGAATTTGGAGCTGCATTACCCACTCCTCAGTGCAGCATCTGACATCTTTCTTTAAAAATGCTTTTCTCAACAGTTTAATGAGACATCAGTTACACCACCAAAGCATCTGAAACATGAGAGACTATTTTCTTTCATCAACTTTCTGGTAAAGTGTGGTTTCTTAAACTGCCAGAACAGTCACCAGAGCTCATCTGTCAATGTCCTGAGTCATATCTGCAGTTTGTCGGTCGTGAAGGCTTCCATGTTCAGCCAATATAAATGACAACAGCATGATTGTTCATGCTGAGTGTTGGGGCATTACTCATTCAGCACTGGGGAGGGAGCAAGTAAGAAGCAGTGAGTAGGCACTCGTGTAAGAATATTCTTCCTTCAATGCAGAAGTTGAGAAGAGCTGATGCTGATCTAGAAATCACTCTGTATTACCTGTTTTAAGTTCTGATCAAGTCCTTGCGTTTAACTCTGGCTACCTGAAGCAAGCACCTAAAGGAGAAAGTGTTTGGAGGAGAAAGGGCAAGGAGATATTTATAAGGAGGGATAACATTTAAATGGGGAAGAGGGGTGTACTTCATGGGATCCAATAAATCAAACCTAAACTAGGCAAGGTGCCATTTTTCTGAAGATCGGAAAGCAGCGGGATGATAATGAATGCGGGAGACATTGGCCACTAAGAGCTAAATCATTCTGCCTTAAGTGATACTGCCTGTCCAAAGGATGTGGGCTTTTTGTTTGTACAGTTCCTGCTGCTATGGGGCTGTCACCTTTAAAATTCAGTGTAACAGTAATTAATAACACTCTAATCCAGTCCAAAAACCAGGCTGATAATCCTTTACAAAACTTAATAGCATAGGTCATCTGTAGAGTAATGGCTTTGTTAGCAGTATTGGCAACAAAGAGTGTATGTACGCACTGTAACACACTTGATTGTATGATGTTGATGCTCCAAGGTACGCTAGTCAAGCTGCTGAGATGATTACTCCTGAAATGCAGCCTAGCAAGCAATTACCTGATACCGCTTCAGGAGCTGCAGCAGTTGCTTACACAGAAGGGTAACGTTAGGAGGATTTTTAGTATATTTTAACACATAGTGTATAGTATAGCAGCTGTGGGTAATGAGAGCCAGGGCTGTTTTTCAAGCCAGGGTCCTACAGTCGTTCTTGAACTAACCGTACTTGGAAAGCCATTCCACAGAGAATTTCGTCCTTTGATCAGGATGGTTCCCAGAAACAGTCATTTGCAAATGGATATTCACTGTCTGCCTTTTGCTGCATGAGTGGATTCTAGCGTGCTCGCATTCCTCTTGTCGAGGATCTGTGGATAATGGCTGATGAAAGATGATCAGATTGTGCAAAGAGGGCTCATAAGACATTGAAGGAAAAAAAAAATTAATTGAATGTACCACTCTGTTATTTAGAAGGCAAGATGCATCTGAATAGCTGACAATTTATAGCTAGAACTGATTAAACCTGCATTGACTTGGAACCATAATTAATATAAATCACTGCTCTTCAAAGGACATTTTAAAGGACTTTGTATAAAAAAGAAAATCTCTAACCCCGCAAACCTAATTGGTTTCATTTGCGTTTGAAGAGTTCTTTTTGGCTCGCTTTTCCAGTCCTCTGACAAGCTTTTCCTTTTAACAGCTGCCTATAAATTAGGGCAGTTGTTTTTACTGGTAGCAGTGATATAAGAGTTCCCACAGCTCCACAGTGAGAGCAGGTCCCTAACTAATCTTCTGGAATTTTATTGTTGATTCCTGACAGCAAGTTTTGTGTTGCTCAGAGCTTTTATACGCCTTTATATTCATGAATCTCACAATCCAAGCAAATTCCAGTGAAGTATAGCTGCTGTAGGATTAGGTGGTTTCTTTTATGGCCTGATTACTTATAGTCTAGGTGCTCGATAAGTACCAAGGTTCAGGTAACCACTCTCAGGTTATCTCATTTCAGTTTTCGCATGAAAGCACAGGAACTTAGGAAAATAGTTCTGGAAGGTAGGTCTGCACGTGTGCTAAATGAAAGGCCTGGCTCAAGATACTGAGCTGTCGGTTGAGAGAGGCTTTAGGAGAAACCGGGGAGGAAAGCCTGTTCTGAGTGTGGTGTTTTCCGTGTTGTGAAGAAAGCAGGGTCTCATTATGGAATGCCAATTGTAGTGGTTAACAATGGAGCTCTTCTTTCTTTTTTTTAAGTATTGTAAGAGTTACACTTTGTAAAATGCTTTTGTAATGGGCTCGGACTGTGTCTTGCATCCATTGAGAACAGTATTTCCCAATTAGTTGAGTCTCTCTATTTGGAGCTGAGGAAGGAAGTATGGATTTCATGATTACAATAGATTGTCTTTTGACCTGCAGATGGTAGAAGAAAGCGAGGAAAGGCTAACAGAAGAGCAGATTGAGTCACTTCTCCAGACAGTCACCGGTATTCTTCCAGGGGATCCGGAAGAACAACAGAGAGACTCGGCAATGGCAACCGAAGACAAAGGTGACCAAGCATAGGAGGCATCTAGACCAAAGCTGGCAACAATTTCAGCAGAAAAGAATCAGCTAATATTTTTCTGGTTTTTACTTGATACCGGTTTAATCTTGTATTGGACATCATTGTAAAATATGTTACAATTTTTATTACTCAGAGATGATGAGAGAACCAATTGTTTACAAGAAAGCATGGAAAAGGACACTATTGTTTTGGCATTTTGTGATAAACAGGGATGGTAGTCGCTGAGTTTGTAATGTAGCAGTCTGAGAAATTACGGGGCATAGAATCTGAAGCTTTTATATTTTTTCCATTACCCATATAACAGCTGTACATTTGAATAGGCTTACATACAGCTGGCAGTGTTTTAATTATCACAGCAGTACTATAATTATAATTACTTTCATACGCTTTTGAATTGCCCAACTGGTTTTTAGAATACGGTCTGCAATATAAAGCCAACTTTTGGAGCCGTTTGTGAAAACGGCTGTTTTCAGCGGTCAGAACATCGAGTAATGTACAAGAGCTGCTTGGTATCTGGCCAGACAATTTCAAGTAGGCTGTTGGCATCATGGAAGTGAGAGGATCTGTTGGTAGGGTAACTGTTGTCAAGGACATCTGGCAGTCCATGCTTGATAAGAGAGATCCACATCATCGGCTAAATGAACGTATTGCCACTGAAATCAGCTGAGTTGGACCAGTTTACAGACAGCAGTTGAGGCTCTGGACTCAGATGTTAAGGCTCTTAGTAACACAAACAGAAGAACATTTAGGCTTGAGATGTCTATTTTCCCTTTGAAGGTTTGTTCCAATATTTATATAGAGACAAGTCACAGTGTTGTGTAAATGCTGTCGACCGTGGAGTAAATGAATGAGTCAACACTAAAGTAAGTCCTAATCTGGTTTAGAAGAATGAGAATCAGTCCTGGTTGAAGCAGAATTTTCTGTGTACTGTGCTTTTGTCTGATTAAAGATTTCAGGATCAAGTATTTAATGTTGAAAGCATTGATGATTATAATAAATCATTTGTGCATATATAGATATATATACACACAAAGTCATGAGTTACACATGACACTGGTTTTATACTGTGACTGCAGACCGTTCTTTTGTAATTATTATAATGTACTGGAAATAGAAATAAAGTTTGAAGTACATCCTGGGAATTTTGTGGCTTATAGACAAGATATAAGACCTTGAATCAGAATATCTGACTTTTTTTTTTTTCCCCCTCCCACTTCTGTCATGGTTTTATTTTGTGGTTTTATGCAAAGAATTTACGCTTTCTGAGGTTTAGTTGTGCCATATATGAAAGGGAATGATAACTTCAGGGTCTGAGGGATTTATGATACGCATTTCTGTGGTAATGTAAGCTTCTTTGATGTTTGGAGAGGAAAGGAAATTACTGGAAAATATATTTGTTACCTCTTAAAAGATAATTTATCTTATATTAAATGCATTCCAAGGCTGAAGACTACATGTGTTTTGACTGGGTAAGTGTAGTATTAGAGGGGGACAGTCCTTGGTGGTTCTTGTGGTACATCAACATGTATTTTCTCTCTAAATGTACAACAAAACCAAAGAGATAAGTAGATCGTATCATGGAATGACGTGCAATTAATTTTAAAATCAGCATTTTTATTCTTAGCAGTCACTGATGTTGTTTGATATGCTGTGGCCTTGGGCTGCAAGTGTTTACATTTTTATCTGTCTTTTTCTAAAATTAAGTTATTGAAGCATATTCTAAACTTATGAAAAGCAGATGGAACCAGGTCGCAAGTATCTTTAGCCAGCAAGAATATTGTAAGAGATCTCTGAATTTGGATGTTCCATCTTGGGAATTGCCGATTTGTTATCGTAATGGATTTTTGCCAGCGTCTGTGTTGTCTTCTGTTGTATGCGTGTTGTACAAGATACAAGAACTATTGTATTTAACCTTTTTATCAAAATCAGTTCCAGATGGATACGTATATTAAACTTGTGCAAATGCATGGGTATCTTGTTCAGTCTTAATTAAGACACATAAATTATAATTTCCCTAAAAATGCAATACTAAGTAACATCTGAAGGGATCTGGGATTTCGACATCTGCATTACATCAAGAAATAATTTTTAAATCTCCTGTCTGTGCTCTCTGACCATGTAAGTACAGGTGAGGAATTACTCTGGCTCTGAGAGCAGGTTTCACGTTCTGTTGTTTACTCTTGGGTGTGTTCTTTGGAAACCTGAGAGTCAGAAATGGTTTATGGAAAGCAAATGTCATCTTGCTTAAGTGACACCATTTTTCCGGTCCTATATATTACGTAAAAGATCTGCCTGTCTCCCAAGGTTGCTTTTTGTTTTCTTAACTAATCAGTTACCTAACATGACAAATGTACTCTTCTAGTTCTTTTGAAGGAGAGAAGATGGCATGAAGAGAGTGGGCCTCTGATGTGTCGTGGGTCCAAAAAGGCATACGTGCGTATTGGGCACTTAAAAGCTCGGCCCCTAGTTTTGAGAAGAAAAGGGCAGAGTACTTGGCACTTTCTGAATATGTAGGAAGTGCGTATTACTTTTAGCTTTCTCATTTCTTATGTGTTCCTCACTTTTATTCTGTAGGGCACGTTGGGGTCTTGGGAGAAAGGGGGAGCGAGCTGCCAGGATCCCTCTGCTGTTTTGATACGTTAAAATACCTGGGGTTTCTCTTTTCATAAATTCAAGCCCAAGAAGGCCAGATTTCTTTAGAATTGTTCGGCAGCCGTCGCTGGAGAAGCTTTATTAGAAGAAGCTTTGTTTTACGGTAAGAGAAGGAGCTGCTGCTCCTACCTGGTGGTGCTCTGGTGCTAGGAAAGGGAAATAGAGATAGAGGTGTCCGCAGGGAATTTTGTAGAAGATGCAGGAAATCCCTACCGATGACCTGGGCGGCTTTGGTGGTGGTCACGCCGTGGCAGGGCTGTGTACGAGGCTTTTGCCCAGCACTGAAATGCAGAATTTGACAGGAAAAGGCTTGCAGGGAGCGAAATGCATTTTGGTTGTCTGTATTTGTGGGGTGTATTTGCTGGATAGAGATGTGTAGTCTTAATTAGAAAGAGCAAACTCAAGAACTTGGAGTTTTGTTTTTCTTCTGAAGCATGTTTTTGGGGGGGCAGGTTTTCTTCTGAAGCATGTCTTTAAACAACACTAAAGTAGTACATTGAAATGGCATTCAAGCCTGATGTGTCGGTGTGCTGAAGGGCTTAAATAACATTTACAGAGTATCTTGAAGTTTAAAAGTGTTCATACAAATGTTTTTTAGAAGGGTCCTGTCATAAACAGTTCTCTAGATAACTTTTTACTCACTAAAACATCAGTCACAGACAAGCTATTGCTTTTGAAGGCAACCAAACCGGGCTGATTTACACCGGGTGAGAATCGTGTCCTAAAATAATTAACTGGTCCCATCAGGATATGGCGTCGGGGGGGATGTCCGCAGCTGCTGTAATCCTAGCAGACCCCTGACACACAAAGAATAATCAAACTGGACATATTTTTGAAACTGTCATACCTTAGAAGAAATAAAGTCGAGAAATTTAACTGGAACTCAGCGGAGTTGTTGCAGACCGAAGGCAGCCTGTGCCCTGGAGCAAATTACTGCTGGTCCCAGACCTGTCTTGGGGGCCGCTCGGAGGGAGCGGGGTGAGCTGGAGGCTGCTGAATTCGTACCTTCCTCTTCACCCCCTTGGAAGTACGAGTGTCTCCCAACTGACACTTGAAGGGCGAAGACTTGGTTGACCCTGCTTGAGCAGCGGGGGGGTTGGACGGGAGCTCTGGAGATCGCCTAGTCCAACCTCAGGGTTTCTGTCAGTCTGCTTTCCCTTCTGCTGTGGCCTCGGGATGTTCTCGTTTGCTGGCTCAGCGTGGAGGCAAAGGCTGCTCTCGTTAAGAGCTGAGACGCAGCGGATGGGGGCTTTCTCCGTTGTCCCCCTTTTCCATCCATGCCTGGTGCCGTGCGGCCCCTTTGCAAGTGGGTGCTTGGGGCTCTGGCACGGCGCAAATACTTTTATTTCTGGGATGTTGACAGAGAAGGGGACAGTCTTGCGAGGATGGCAGCAGGATTTTGTGTGGTCCCTGTGGTTTCGTCAGTTGCTTAAGCCTGAAATCGGAGTTGATGAAGTTGCTCTGCGTTAGCAGCGTGTCCTGCGCATTGCAGCTACAACAGCGAGTTGAGTCTGTTCCAAAAGGGGCTCCTCTGCTATGAAGGATGTGTCCCAGGATGCTGCTGGGATAAGATGGTGTTTCAGTGTGAGCTTAATCACAGTTTTGTCTTGAGTTTTGCTTAATGTTACTCCACGGGGCCAAATTAATCTGTAGTTCCTCTCCACTGCCTTAAATTTGGCCTGAAATACAGAACCATGCAGTCAGTCATGCTGGCTGTGCTCGGCCCCTCCGAGTCAAGCCATGGGGGAATTAACCCAGCCCAAACTGGGATTATTCTGGATCCTGGTTTTGAAACTCACAAATTTTTCTGTACTGCGTTTTCTATGACTAAACTTTTTATTGCCTCTGCCTCCCTGGGGTGGCAGCTCTTTGCCTTGGTAATGTGCAAGGAGCACGTTCTGCATCCCAGAAAATGCTTCGCTTCCCAGGCATGGCATCCGCTTCCCTGTGTTTGGACACAGGCTTCGAAAGCACCGGTCTCAACCGGGAGCTGCTGTTGTTCGAGTGACTTCTGAAACGCTTTGGGCTTTGACAGGGGAAGGGGAGCCGGGGGAGCCTGTGGGTGCCTCGGCCTGGCCCAGATGGGGCTTTTCCCACTTTTCTTTCTTCATTTTCCATCTGCTACCCATAACCAGCCTTTTCCAGCCTGTTCCTGGTACCAGCTCCCGGAGCGAAGGGGATGCCTCGAAGGACAACCTGCAGAAGGAGCGTGAAGAAGATCTTTCATGCCTGAGAACAACTCCGGATTTTTGGAATTGTACCAGTTGGTGTAAACGACATAGCGTCTCGCCTCGTGAGCTTTGCCTCACTGATAAGAACATCTGTGGTTATGAAATGTTCCTGGTAATCGAGGACTCATGGAAATATCTCCGTTGACTCCTCTCCAGCGCAGGCAGGCGATGCTCACAAGTTAACCACCTGGCGGGCAGCACCAGCTGCCTCTCCATGCTCTGACCCACAAAAATAAAGCCTTACTTTTAAATCCGAGTGACAACTATTGTCCTTTTAGTGTGACACAGTGACCAGGCAGGCACTAAGACTCAGCTCCTGCTGTTCCTGGAGGTCAGTTCTTTGTCCTTAGAGATTTCTTTCCTTTCCCGCAGACGAGCAGCGCTGGAGTGGAAGATGGGGAGCGGGGAGCTGGCGTGGCCGGGTCTGTCCCGGCGGGGGGAGATGCCCGTGGATGGCTGCGGGGAGCAGCGCTGGGTAGCGAGGTGCAGGTGGAGAGGGGAAGTTGTTTCTCTTCTCTCTGCCTTTATTTCTTCTTTGGCCAAAGGCCACTATTTTTTCCCCCAAAGCCCTCAGGACCCCGAGGTGAGCGATTGGCACGGGCAGGGCTGTTGCTCAGGGCTTGCAGCAAGGCTGACACCAGGAGCACTGCCCAAGGGCTGGTTTAACATTTTTGTGCATCCTGACAGATAAAGGAGCCTTTTGTACGAACAACTAGGAGCTGATGAGGAGGCTGCAGCCCTCGGCTTTCCCCGAGCTTTAAGACCAGTATGTGGGTGTCCATGACTCGCTGCCGGGGTGGCTGCACCCGCAGCAGCGTTGCTGTGACCATGGTCCCATCCTCCTGGACACGCGGGTGTCCGCCGTGCTCGTGGGCTCTGCCGTCCCCTTCCCACGACAGTCCCGACGTGACCACGTACTTACATATCTGCAGTGAACGCTTGGAGGTCATTCGTTACAAGTTAGGAATTTCGTAGGGCGAGGAGTTGCCAGACATCGCAGCCTTGCACCCCTGGGAATTACCCCACCACGAAGGCACGTCCTGCATGTGCTGCACATCATTCCCATCGCTTGTAGCAGAGGTAACGGGGAGCTGACCTGTGTGATGAAATGACTTTCTAATGAAAACATCTGTGCTCTTGAATTGGGCACAAGATCAAGTCTGAGGATGGGGCTGAGCCATGAAGCCAAAGGAAAGCGTTCCCTTGCGGGTGGGCTGCCAAGCGCCGGCATGCCAGCGTGGCGGGGCTGCTGGCCATGTCTCCTTCAGCAGGGGAAAATCAGGCTTTCCAGAGAAGCAGTTCGTTTAATCTGTTTAATGGCAATCAGAGGGTCATGTTTATGCAGGAAACCAATGTTACCCAGGTTCTTCTTGTGTTTAAAATGCAATTGTGGGAGCAGATCCTGAGCTGGCGTACGTGGGCATTGCTCTCCTGGCCTCGGTGACGTGACAGCAACGTGTGCAGGAGCATCCCGTGACTCAAGGAAGATACGGAGAGAGCAGCGCTTGGTGTTATCCCAACAAGGGAGTTTGCAAAGGGCGACCTGGGGACACCAAAACCGACCTTTCTGCATCAGCAAGGTGTTGGTAGCGAAGACCCAATTTGTGTGCCGAAGTGAACGCTGCCATAGAGCTGATGGTGGGGACATGGGCAGGGACACGGGAAGAGCAGGGCAGGGAGCTGGAAAGCCACCAAGAGATGAATGAGCGGTGAGTACCAAAATGAGCATCGTACCTCTTCCTTGCCTGTGAGAGCGATGCCTTCACCTGGGCGGTGCGATCCTGCCCTAAGGACACTGGATCCTCACCACCAGCTTGATAACCCAACGCTCCCAATGCTGCGCTGTGAGACCAAGGACTGGGATCCCCGTTCCCAGGTGAGATCCTGTGAAAAGGGAGGGAGTTTGGGTCAAGGCGGGCAGGGAACTGGTTGTCCTTAGGATGTTAAAGCTCTTTAAAATATTTCAACAGCAGCTTGGATGCATCCAGCATCCCCCCCCCCACCCCCAGATGAGCCCAGGGAATTCTCTGAAGAAGCCCAAAGTACCCTTTAAAACCACGAGTGATATTTTATAACCTTCCTGGAGAGAGGAAGGTCATGTTAGCCCCCTTTCCAAAGGGCGGCTATGGAGGCGCAGTTTGGGATCTGGCCAACGGCCTGGAGGGAGTCGATGGCAGCGTTGTTTAGGTTGGAGCTGCTGAAGATGTTGACAGAGAAAATATTTTCTGTTCCCACAGAAAGAAATCCTGCTGCAAAGTGTTTTATTGAGCAAAAAGAAATGCTTGTGCTGAAAAACTCAGCTGCGGCCAAAGCACAACTGAAATGCCGCAAGCGCTTAGGAAACGTTAAGCCCCAAGAACTTTTGCTTGCTATGAGCAAAAGTCTCCCTGCACGTGTTGCTTAAATTAATTTCCCTCTGTATTAAGGAACTTTATTTTATTAACTTTGGTGTTGACAAAAACAACCATCAAAGGTAGCTGAGATGCTGTTAAGCTTTAAAGATACTTAAATTAAAGCTGGCCTGAGAAGCAGCCTAATGGGGTGAGAGAACATCTGAAAAGAGATGGGAAAGCCAAAAAATCCTCAGGAAGGACTCGATGTAAATAGCGAAGCTGGGAAGGGAGCTGCAGGGAGGGCTCAGGGAGGCTGCAAACAGCCCCACCGGGGCCGAGTGCCCGGCGGGAGCTGTGCCTGGGCTGGCTGGTACATGGGGGTTTAAAGAGCAAGCTGGGAAGGGAGCTGCAGGGAGGGCTCAGGGAGGCTGCAAACAGCCCCACCGGGGCCGAGTGCCCGGCGGGAGCTGTGCCTGGGCTGGCTGGTACATGGGGGTTTAAAGAGCATCCTCCGAGCAGCTCTTGCCAGCATCTCTGCCGGGTCCAGCCTGGGGAGGCAGATGGGTGATGCTTCACAGGAGCACCCAGCCGGTGCTGGAGGCTGCTGGCGAGGCGTTGCCTGGGCGCAGGAAGGTTGGCGGTGGTGGCACCGGTGCCTTCCGTCGCCTTTGGATGAGCTTTGGCACTGAGCTCGAGGGCTGGTTGTGCCGCTGTGGTTTAAAGCCCTTGTTTGTGAATCCCATCCGTTGTCCTCCTCCTAACGGGCAGGTTCACCGCCCGACCTGCTGCGTGCAATTAGTGCTGGGCCCCGCCGGGCTGCAAGAGAAAAGCTGGCAGGAATCACCCGGCCCTCTTCTTTTATGGGGCCAGGCAGAAACTTCGTTGTTCGCTTTAAGAAAAAAAAAGAAAATGAAGAAGAAAAAAGAAAAAAAGCTACTAAACCCAGCTGTTTTCTTGAAAATTGAGTTGTTAAGCATTGGAATGGGCTCCCCGAGGAGGTGGTGGACTCACCAACCCTGGAGGCGTCCAAAACACGTTTAGAT
>NW_009613817.1:39644-53023 GCF_000690535.1 Cariama cristata
ACCCCAAAAAACCACGGAGCCCCATCCCTCCCAGCCAGACGTGGCCTCAGGACGGTGATGTCTAACGTGAGCCGGGGCAGCAGTGGGGCGGTGGAGCAGGACTTTAACCTGGGGTATCAGCGCAGAGGAGACAGGGGTGAGCTTAAACCATTGGTCCCAGGTGGAAATGAGTAAATCTAACGTGAGCCGGGGCGGCGGTGGGGCAGTGGAGCGGGGCTTTAACCTGGGGTATCAGCGCAGAGGGGACAGGGGTGAGCTCAAACCATTGGTCCCAGGTGGAAATGAGTAACCGGGCATCTTCGCCACCGCTCCCGTCGGCGTTGGGTTGCTGCAGCACGTTGGGGACCTGATACATTTGTGTTTCTGCGGCCGGGCGATTCCTCCTGCTGGGTTCGCTCTTTATGCCCTGGCTAGCTTTTTCCTCTTAAAAGATACAGAATTAAAACACACATCAGCTGCTGCCCCTGGAGCTTGGGGCGTTTTTACAGCTCCTCTGGAGCACTTGCTCTGCTGTGCTCTCACAGTGGAGGAGCCGGCGGCGGAGCGGTTTCTCTCTGCGCTCTGTCCTGGCCTCAGTCTCTGACCCCTGCAAGTGCTTACGTGAAATTAAGGGTAAAGGTTTGCTTTACCCAGAGATTTGCTAGCCCAGAGGTTTCCATGATGAGATCGGGGTGCTGGATGGGGTCAGCCATCCCCTGAGTAGGTGATGCCTCAATTAACCCAACCTATTGCCCTGGGGATGGGCTGTGGGGTCTGCAGAGCATCAGGGGCAGAGAAGAGCACGTTCAGTCCGAGATTAAGCCCACTGCCCTGGCGGTGAGCTCTGCTCTGCCCATCCGCAACCCCTGTGCCACCCTTGGGACTCCTCCGGGATAAACCACCCCCCCTTCACCCCAAGTGCTCGCCCTTCGGTGATCTGCACCCAAACTGGCGGCTGCCTCGGGGCGGCGGAGCCAGCCCGGCTCCCTGGCGTCGCCTCTCGCCCCGCGTCGGTCCCTGGGGCTCCTCTGTCGCGGGATGTCGGTTTGGGGGAGTAAATCCCTTTTGTTACAGACCAGACGTCATCGAGAAAAAGGCATCCCAAAATAGAAAGTCTGAGCTGTTAAATTTATCCAGCTCAGTGGTGAGCATGGGGGGGGTGCTCTCCTAGCTCTTCCCACACTTTATATATGCATATATTTTAATATATAGTGAAAGTTAACCCCTGGAGATGTGCTAAAGGCTTTGAAAATATGCTCTGTTGGACTAGAGAGATTTTTGCCACATCTAAAAGGACCTTCAAGGTTTTTTGCTCGCCGTGCTCCCTGTCAAGGAGGGAGGGCATCAGCCGAGATGAACCTGGGGTCTTTTACCAGCCGCTGTGGTTCAAGCGTCTGCTCTTGCACTGGGCTGAGAGGGCTCGTTGCTGGATTCACGTTGCTATTTTTTTGTTAATTAGATGTGTTCAGTCATCTGACTGCCCCAGGATGGGACAGCAATATACGGTGAGCTCTGAAATGTCACCGGTGGCCAAAAAGCAGGTGGGATTTGGGGGAAACGTGCAGGACAAGCACCTTGATGCCTCTGCAAGTGGCATCCCGGTCCCCATCCTGATGCATTGGGTACCTGGTGTCCCTTGTCCCGTGGGGAAAGTGGTTGGTGTCACCGCAATGGGACTCACCTTCCCGGGCACTTGGCTGAGCCCTGCTCCCCCTCCCCAGGCCGGCTCCGGACCAGCCCCATCCCACCTCACCAGCGGCAGCATTAAATTTCAGGCCACTGCATATCATTTCCAGACACGATTACTTTTTTTTTTATACTCGTCAAATTCACCAGCAAAGGTTTTTCTTTTTGTTTCTCCCTTTGGTATTGTTCATTGATTTCCTTAGAAAACGCCGTGGCGAGGCAGCGCTGAAGGCTTCCTCGGGGTGAACAGCCGGAGGGAAAAGGAAACGCCAAAACCACCCACGCAAAACCTAACGGGATCCAACTGCATCCTCCCGGTGGGTTTGCTCCTTCATCGCCCACCAAAGCCCATCAAACCTCCTGTTGCTCCACTTGCCCACGCCACAACGTCCGTGAGTGGGCTGGGGGGTGGAAACGGGCTGCTTCAGGCCAATTTAAACATTTTCCTTTTTCCTGTGCAACCTCCTGCCCCCAGGCGTGGGCTCAGCGGAAAGTTGTCTCTTTCCGTGCCCCGTGGGGCTGCTCCGAGTGGGACGGGACCCCCTGCCCGTGTGTCACCGCCTCAGGTGAGACCCCAGCGGTTGAAGCAACCGGAGAAAGCGGCTCAAACGCCGCGAGTGTTGCACTGGAAATGACCCCAAAAAGCTGGCGGAGGGCATTTGTGTGTAACTCATCCCTGCACGGTGCTGGGGTTGTCCCATCCACGCCGGGTGCTCACAACGGGATCGTTGCTGCCTCGTCTTGGAAACCACCAGGTTTGGTGGTATGAGATGGGATGAGCAGCGTACCAGTGTCCAATGTTATCCCGGTGAAATACAATTTATCCTGTTTGGGCTTGTTGCGCAGGGTTGATGCGCTTCGCCCAGGCAAGGCTTCGCCCTGCCGTCGCGGCTGCAGAAGCAGGGGTTGCTTGGACAAGGGTCTGTGCACGTAAGGATGAGCAATTGCTGCTTTCTTAGGGATTTTCCTTCTGTACGGATGCCAGGAGCGGCTCACAAGGTGAATCCAGCCCTGGATTACCCTGCTGCTGGAGCCCTGGCCGGGCAGCCGTGTGCGGGAAGAAATGCCCGGGGCACGGATGACGGCAGCGGGCACGGATGGCAGAGGGCATCAGGCACCTGCGGGGCAGGTTCTGCGCTAACCCCGGCGTCTGTCCCAGGGCCCTTCACCGCCCGCAGCATCTCGGTGGGTTTCATCAGGGCAGCGGAGAGTGAGGTCCGACCGTGGGCTCCGGCTCATCTCTAGTGCCCGACGCACGGAGAAAGCCTGCAATTCACCCCGAAACCTATGACTGGCTCTACAAACGCTGCTTCTTCACCATTTAACCTCCCAATGTTGCTTTTTCCTCTTTGGACTCTGGGTTTTGAGCTTTTCCCAGCCTTTCTGCAGCTCCAGGAGCTGGAGCCTTCCCTCCAGTGCCAGCTGAGCCGGCTGTATCAGGCCGGGAGCCGGGGCTCTGAGGGAAACCGGGAATGTTGTGAGAGTGGTGGTGAAGCAGGGAGCTGGCAGGAGGGGAGGGAGCGACGGAGGGAGGCTGCGGATTCTGCGTTTTTTGCTGGGGCCTCAGCAGAGCCCAATAGTTAATCATTAAAATATGCTTATATGTAACTAATCTCTGCAGGACAATGAACCGAGAAATTATTTAACGCAATTTAAGTGGGTCATAGTAGTCATTATAATAAGTGTGCCTCGAGCCAATGGGAGTTATCAGGCTCCTATAAAAGCGGGTGGGGAAGAAATAGCAGCTGGTGGGAAGAGATCACCAAAGACGCGATGCGCGTCCTGGGCCGCCTCTCGACGCGCGGAGATCCTCCTGACCTGCCTGAGATCAGGCGCCAGCTCTGGGCTGAGCCTTTCTTCAAATATTGATGATCCCTTTGGTGGTCAGTGGCTGCGGTGGGAAGGACGGGGTCTGCCCGGAGTCAGCACTCGCTGCCGCTCGGCGCTGCTGATGGGGACCAAAATCGCCTCTTTAAGTCTAAAAAGGTGAAATTCAGCAGTGCCGTGAGTTGGGGGTTGCGTCACTCGGGTTGGGGGTGAGCGGGATTCTCTTCCACGAGGCGGGTAGGACCTGGGGCAGTGGCTGGTTTTGGTGAAACCCCATTTGGGCTTGCAGTTTTGGAGTTGTGACGGTGGTAGCAGCGTTATCACGGCGTTATCCTGTGGGGACACGCAACACCGAGCGGGCGCTGCTGCCGGGGTTTCTCAGCAGCTCTATAAGGGGAATAGAGGGGGGAAAAAATGAATGGAAATGGATTTTAGTGGACTTTGATCAGCCTGTGAGAGGGGGTTATATCAGCTGGGCGCTTCGTGAGCTGACCCCGACGGCTGTCGCAAGTCCTGTCCTCCCGCGAGCTCGGCGCTCCGCTCCCAGCCTTCCCACCAGTGCGTTTCGGCTTTATCCCTGGTATCGTTTGCGGCCCCGCGGGACCGATGCACCATTGGTGGGCACAGCTGAGACCCTCCAGCATGGCACTGACCATGGCTGAGACAAGAGTATATCTGCTGGAGGGAGAAGTGACACCGAGCTTTCTGCCAGCCTTGTTGCCTGCCTTAAAATACCCCAAAGAGGTGTTAAGTGCCGTTATTTGTAGCTCCACGGTACAGACATTTACTCCTGCAGCGTTGCACGCCGTTGCCCTTCCTACCAGTCCTTAGATAAGCAGTAAATCCCAACATCTCCAGACATCAGTTTCATCCTGCAACTTGCTTTTTCTCCAGTCTTTCAGTTTAATAGTATTTAATCTGTCTTTTTTTTGGTGACTTTTCTGTCTTTTGTCCAATTTTAATTCATATACAGTTGATTTATACCAAACCCCACATTACATGAAATCAGCTCTCAGCTCCCTTTTCCCTGCTTGCGAATAAGCAAATGGGTGCAAGGACTTCCAGAGGTAACGGTCGCTGCGCTGGCCAGCTGCTCTACGATCCAGAAAATAAAGAGCACAGCCTGTTTCCTGTTAAATTTTGCTGCTCGTATTGATTTACATTG
Organism: Cariama cristata; assembly: GCF_000690535.1. Taxonomy (NCBI): domain Eukaryota; kingdom Metazoa; phylum Chordata; class Aves; order Cariamiformes; family Cariamidae; genus Cariama; species Cariama cristata. The sequence continues at coordinate 44,302 of NW_009613817.1, forward strand.
TTTGTCTCGCGTTTTACGGCTTCCAAGCTGATGTTGCGTTAAGCTGGCTGGAGTTTAGGCAAGAAATCAACTGCAGGCACTGGCAGGCTTCCCCAAATGCATTCATGAGGGTTGATCACATAGTCACATTTTCTTAGTCACTGGAGGAGAAATAGCAGCACTGCCTCGCTCGTCTCCTGGCCGTTTCGCATCGATGCTGTGCTGGTAAAAGGCACTTGTTGGACAATTTTGGAAATTCAAATTGTGGGGCAATGCAGGTGGCGGAGGGGTTGCGTCCCCCTGTGCCGGAGCTGGGTGCTTCTCCGGCCGCCGGAGCTGTGGTTTGGTGGCTGGGGGGCATCTCCTGTCTTTATCTTCACCCATGAGCTTTTTTTTTTTTTCCATCTTATATTCTTCCCCGTTCTGTTGAGGAGAGGAGTCAGAGAGCAGCTGGGTGGGCGCCCAGCAGCCAGCCAAGGCCACCCTACCAAAACCACAGACTGGGGCAGAAATTCATATATATGTGTGCGTGCGTGTATACAGAATCGTAGAATGTCTCAAGTTGGAAAGGACTCATAAGGATCCTGGAGTCTAACTCCCTGCTCCTCGCAGGACTACCTAAAACTAAACCAGATGCCTAAGAGCATCGTCCAGATACTCCTTGAACTCTGACAGGCTTGGTGCCGTCACCACTGCCCTGGGGAGCCTGTTCCAGTGTATGATGTGCATTACATACATATCTGTAAAAATGCATTTTAGGCAAAGCAGGATGAGTTTCCCACGTCCTTGCACAGGGCACGCGGTTGGGACTCGGTGCAGATAAATGGGACTGCGTATTGCTGCTGCCGGCGGGGAGGAGGGAGCTGCCTTTCGCCCCAGGGAGGTCGCTCGTATGGGCATGGCTGATTCGAGGTGGCACGTTGCAGATCTGGATCCCCGATGGTTTGCTACCATTGTCTTTGCTGGTTCTCAGCAAGTCTGAGCAATGAGCTGTGGATATGTCCAGAAAAAAAAAACCAAACCAAACCCAACTGCTTTCCGTCCGTCTTGGGTTAGTCAGAGACTGTCTGCAGAGCAAGGCAGGGATTTCTGCCCAGAGGAACCCAAAGTATTTGGAATCAAAAGCCCTGATCTAAGGGCAAAAGCTTTTTTCTGGCCACATGAGTGAAGAAATTTTCTTATTTCGTTTATGAGCGTCAGCAGCACGCTGGCTGGGGAGTTCTGCCCTTTCTGCACTGTTTCTGGCAAAGAAAGTCTTGGTTTTTTCCTTAGGAAAAGGAGAAATAGAATATTCCTATAGGACTGAATGCGAGAGAATGTGCAGAAGCTAATATTAGGGAATACACCTACAGAATTCAGCAGGTTCCTCTGGCAATAGGTCGAACAGCATTTAGGGTTAACTGGAAATGACCTGTTTATGTGCATGTATTTGGAAATAACGGGAAAGCCACGCAGGGGGTGTTGGAAGCAGGATGGGCTGAGCAAGTCCCCAGTTTGCCGTTTCTGTTCCCTCTCTCTCCATCGCAATCTGGAAAACTGGCGTATTGATGGCTGCTCTCTTTTATTGACTTAAAAGTGCTACTGCAGGAAGATAGGTTCATTATTTGCCTCTGCTGGTGCAATTTTGGTTTTCTTAAGGGGAAAAAAAAAAAAGAAGATATTGTTTCTTTTTGTGCCCTAGGTTTTTCTCATAAAAGAGCAGAGGTTTGGTAGATCATTTCTTTAGTGTGTCTTATTCTTCTCTGTACTGCTTTTTTAATTTAGTATCTGTTTTATAGTTGAGGGAGATATTATCCAGTGGTTAGAGCCGGGGACAGGGAGAAAGGAGGTCTAGATTTTGTAACTTGGCTACAATGAATTTGTAATTTCATACAGGCCATTTTTTGGTGGGTGCAGATTTCAGATGCCGTGACACCCTCAGGTTCTCTGCTTGGGTCTCACCGCTCCCATCACCTCTCTAACAAAGGTGTTTCCTCTGTTTTAAATTAGGGCTGTTTCCCTCCCTGTAGCAAACCCAGCAGCATCTCAGCGAGCTCAGAGGAAGCATTAAACGCCACATTCCCATTTCGAAAGGCCACTGTAGAAATAAATGATTGATGGAAACCAAACAAGAAGCAGGAGCTCTGCAGAAGGTACCGCTCCTCCCTCCCCTATTTGTTCTTCTCCCTGACTTTGGCCCAGGGGCTCAGGCTTCCCCCCTTTCACACCATGCCTCACCCAAGACCTGAAGATACAGCCTTGGGAATAAAAAATGGGTCTAAACCAGGGTTTTTCTGGGCTGAGCTCTTCAGCCGCTGCAAACAGGGCAGACCACTGCCAGGGTAGGCTGCTGGATCCAGCAAATGAGCCTGTCCCAAAAGCAATGGGATTTTATTTATTTTTTTTTTAGGGCATCACATTACCCTCCTCATCTCCCCCCAAGAAAGGTGCCGAACTCCAGCCGCCGAACCAACGCTTGCTGGCGATGAGCCGGAGAGCAGCAGGGCCGCACGGCAGCCCCCGTGGAGGGAGAATTTGGGTATAATTCAGTTTCTTTTGGCTGACAAATCAAGCTCAACCATAAAGGAGGCAGGGGATGATGAAAATACTGCAAGTCTGGAACAAGAAACCATGGTGGGGACCGGATTTAAATTCTGTCTTTTCTCATCTTTAATAGTGTGAATTTTAACCCCACTTGTAAGAAACTCAAAGAAGAGGACTGTACCATGTATGATTTCATTAGCAGCATTAAGGGTGTTCCTTCAGAGCTTTGTGCAACTTTAAAATTGCTTACACTTCTACAGCTCCTTGCAAGCCGGCCAGCTAACGACGGGACGAGTGACGGACCCGCTGGGCACTCGTCGTACAGTCACTGCTTTCAAAACGCCTGCGCTTTGCGCGTGATAGAGACGCCAACATCCGTGGAAGACAGGATATTTTTGTTTTCAGAACTGCTGTGGTTGCAAGAGCCAAGTCCTGCAAGACCAGCCAAGCTGGCTGTCCCGCTCCGGAGAAACTCATCGCACGGACCGTAGCCAGCTGCCTGGGCACGGTGTGTGCGGCCGAGGCGATGTCACCGATATCTCACTGCCACCGTCACAACCAGAGGGTTCGAAAGCCTTGGAGCCGATGCAAGCGAAGCTTTGTATCTTTGACAGTGGCTTTTTTAGGTTGAGGGTTTTTTGGTTTTTTTTGATGCTGGGGTTTGTGAGCTGCTCTTTCACCTCCTTGCGCTGTTTTCTAGACACAGATCAGACCACTTCTTGTACCGCCGACACTATAAATAAGCTAATGGATATTTAGCTCATTAAGCGGCCACCACATGTGCTGCTGCTTTACAAACTCAGGTCTTCATCCTGCAAACCGTTGGGCATTTTCAGCCGTTTAAACTCCCCAGGACAAGTCCCACAAGAAATAGCTTCTCCCTCTTCTGTTAAGGGTTGGCGCGTTGCCGCCGGTGCTTTCCGAGGCAGACACCCGTGGATGCGATGAATGAACGCGCTGAGGATGGGCTGTGGGGATGCAACGGGGCTCTGCGGAGCATCGCTCCTCGGTGGTGGATGAAAGCCCGGCACTTTGCTCCCTGCCTCCGTCACCACCCACGCAGGGCAGCCCGGCAACAGCAGCCGAGAGCATCGCACATCACTCGAAGCAAACACCTTCAGCAGCGTGGTGGTGGTCATATGAGACCGCTGGATAAGAGCTCTAGTTTATCCAGTCGCTGTAAGCTTGGATTTTTTTGTAAATTTTTTTGGTTTTTTTTTAGGGAAACCCAAAGAGGAGAAGGAATTAAGCAATGGCTTGCTCTCGGATGTTCCCGTGCCGGCGATGAGCGCTCTGCCTGTGCACGTCCGTCGTGCCACATAGGCAGCTGTCTGCAAGCCAAGAACACGGGAAGATGCCTGTAAATGTAAGAGAGGAGAGTATTCACTCCTGCTTTCTGACTGGAAAAACAGCTACTTCTATATTTATTGGATGGCTAGGACTGCCTACCGGCTGGAAAAACCCAAGGACTCGGCAAGTCCAGAGGCTCCTACAGCTGGGGAAAAAATCTCCCCATGAAATAAATACATCTGATGCCTAAAACACCTCGCCTGCGAGAACAGGGACAAGGACTGCACAGATATTCCTAGCTCCACAATTATTTCTCCAGGCACGTGGAAAGATCAATTCTCAGCTGTCACATTTAGAAAGCAGCAGACACAAGATCAGAGAGACAGGGGAATATGGAGCTATTTATCACAAAGAGCTGCTTTACGGGGTCGGAGCAGAAACCACCTTGTCCCTCTCTGAGCCACCAGCGGGTTAAGGTCAGGTTGCAGCTACCTAAAGAAAAGCCCACGTTCTCCTGACTTTGATAATCTCAGTTTAAATCCTGCTGGAATGGTGCTTGCAGCAGAAAAGCCAGCCTTGCCTGGCGATGGAGCAGGACCCTGCTGGGATCAGGGAAATAAGGGGTGACAGCTGGGGCTGGAGCTGGCGGGGAGGTGGGTTTCTTGGGGCTGCAGCACCCGGGTGGTTTGAGCTGGGAGGGTCTGGCTCAGCAAATGTGCCTAGACCCCTGGCTTGGATCTCCAGCAGTGGGCTGAGCCAGCGCAAAGCGTGTTTGACGTGTAAACAGATCCGACGTGTCACGCTTCATCCTCCCGTGGGATGCCGGGCAGCGGGGAGCGAGCTGAGCTTTTATTTTTTCAGGCTGATACCTTTCCCAGCAGGTAGATGCAGCTGCAACATGGGGTGGGTGAGAATGGGTTTGCAGGATGAGCCCGTGCCCGTGCCCTGTGAGTCGCGGGGGGATCACTGCCTGTGAGCCTGGGGCAAAGCTGGAGGTAGAGGAGTGGATGCTTTCAGGTTATGCACAAGGATGATGCTCTCCATGAAGGTTAGGTGGATCCCTGTGCTGGCAGCTGAGGCTTTTTGCAGGTAAATGCTGAGAATGGCACCTTTCTGGTCCTGCAGTGATTCCCACGGCTTGGTTTTGTTGGCTTTGGATGTAAAACACAAATTGTACGGCTATCGAAAATGCCCGGTGGTGCCCCAGTCCGTCGGTGCGTGCACCACGTCTGCTCCAGCATCCCCTGGGGCAAACTTTGCACTGCCAAAGGCAAACGTTGCACTGCCAACATGATCGATATGCAGGGCAGTCAGGCCAGAAAAATAATATCGGTAGCAGAGAAAAGCAATAAAAATGAACGTGCCTCTGGGAAACGCAGAGAGAGACATTAGCATCCTTCCAAGTTAAATAGCGTCCTCGCTGGGTTTGCATCTGACAGGTTTGCTCTGCTCGTAAGACAGACTGCGTTAAGTGCAAGGCGTGATTCTGGGTGCAGAAACATCTATTCAGCAGAAACACCTTATTTTCCTGCTGTCTGGGGATGCAGAGGAATGTCATCAGCTTAATGTCTTGTGAGGCCTGTTTTCCCTAAAGTCAGAGGCTCATGAGCACAGTCCTTGGATGTTCTCCTCCTCCAGTGATCGTAAGTCTTCCCTGAAGGCCCAGGCTGGGTTTTTTTTGGCTCATTCTGCACTTACAGACACCGCCGGGCTCCATCTGCAGTGCTGGGTGCCAGCTGTCCCCGTTGCTCCCCATCCTGCCGTGCTGTGCAGCCAGGAGCAGGGTATTCCCATCCTCGTCCCCTGCTTCTGGGGTCTGGAATAACCCTCAGCCCCAGATAAATTTAGGGCATCTCAGAGGCCAGGATGGGGAGAAGGATGCTGCCCCATGGTCCTGCCCTGGCCAAGGCACTGGCCAAGGGCTTGAGGGCTGTGCTGGTTTAACCGCTGGCAGTTTACTTTGTCGGTAAGGTGTTAAGTCCGTCCTTTTTTTCCCTAGTCAGGGGGCAGTTTGTTCATATTCATAAAGGCAGAGATAACAGGATTGACTTAAGCCCGTCTTTGACACAGAGCCAACTAAGCACTTAAGCGGGGTTACCTGGGGGAGGAAGGATGCCCAGCCGTGCTCTGGGCTGCGAGACAGCACAGGCACACGCGGGGCTTGGGGTTTCCGAACTACTTCTACCTAAAGGCCAAATGAATTTCCCAGATGCAGAGGACAAGCTGAAATCCAACCAAGTTTCTTTGTGCTTTATCATATCGGTAAACTCCTTTGTTCCATCAGTTCCATCTATAATGGATCTATCCATTTATATCCTTCTGTAACAGAGGTAACAGATTTTTTTCGAGGCAGAAGTGACAGCTGAGCCTCTCAAACCTTCCCCCCCCAGCTTTCAAAACCGCCTTTAGTGAGCGTCCGGATGAAAGCCACAAGCACCGAGCCTCCTCCATCTGCCTCTCGGTGAAGGAGAGATCTTCCCTGGGTGAGACAGCCAGCGAAAAGCCGCGTTGTGCAATCGCTGCTGAGGCATTCGAGGAAAAAAGAATAATATTTAACAGTTCTGGCAAGAACGTGCCTAAGCCAGCAAGTGCAGCTCTCCTTGCTCCGGGCTGGGGGAAAGAGCTGGGTAGAGCCAGAGGGAAATTCTTTGCATTCTTAGGATTGGGAAGATGGAATTAAGGTAAAATACTCCTGGGTGAGGGCCAGGATAGCTGGATTAGCAAGCTTTCTCTTGCTTTTAAACATCACACTGGAACTGAATTCAGGAATACTTTTGGAGTGGAGTTGGTGTCAGGAAAAGCATTGCATCGAAAGTCCAGGGAGGGGAAAAAAAAAAAAAAAAGACTCATTTTTGTCTCTGAACGTGCCAGACGGCCAGCTAGCAGAGGTCAGGGCAGCGTGCTGGCGACTTCGCTCGCTCGCCTGCTGGCCCAGCAACTTGTATGGTGTGGTAGGAAAGATGCTGCTCACCAGGCAGGCCTTAGGACCAGTGTAAGGCAGCAAAAATCTGTCACTGCTGCTGGAGCTGTGACAATCTGCATTGCCTGAGGCTGTGCAGGATGGTGCCGGGCTCCTCCAGCCTGCCCCGGCTCCCTGATGTGCCCTGGACCCGATGCATGGAGGGAGCATGGATGCAGCCAGGCAATGACGTCCAGCTGGTCTCTGCCACATTTTTTGGAGAAAAAATTTGGTTTATGTTGTGGCTCACATTTGGAAGTAACATCAAAAAAAAAAAGCTTAGTGTAAGCTCCTAAATAGCACTAGATTTCAGGACTCAGGGATGCTCCTCCTTCCTCCTCCTCCCACCAGCAGTCCCAGCTGGGCCATGTGGCACCGCTAGAACTTAAAGCGTGGGAACAACCATAAGCCGTGCCACTGCCGAGGGAAAACCGGGCACAGAGCAAGCACAGCCACCAGGACCCACTTCTGTCTCTCTTGGAGCTCAGCAAACCCTGAGCTCTGGCCCTGCAGCACCAGCCCCGCTCCCCCTCCACGCTGCAGCTTTGGTCCTGAGCTCATCCTGCATCCGTGTGCGCGGCTGAGCCCCCGGCGAGGAGGAATGATTTCTGAGCCTCCAGGAACAGAAGGGGAACAAGGCGACAAGGAACAGCCAATGCAACTGTCCAGCGATGAGCGATTAAGTGCTACCGCTTCTCGTAGTGTTTATTCACTGGCAACGGCAACTTCGCAGCTAAGGGTCAAGCTCTGTCTGTACCAAGCCTTGCGTCATGCGATATTTGATGGGTTATTTGCTCCGTGGCCCCCAGATGAGCTCTGATAAAAGAAGGGCCCAGCGTGGGGCACCCGCTACGTACAGTAGCTCCGTCTGCTTCGTACAGCAGCGTTGTGCTTTCCTCCTTTCCCTTGGAGAACGGCGTTTTCCCCCCTCCCCGGAGGCACTGTTTGATTGCTACAGATTGGAAACCTTTAAAAGGGACTATCTGTGTGAGTCACAGTTAAAGCCATAAAAGAAAAACCAATAAAGCTATCTGAAAAGTGCTGTTTAATGGATTGAGGCAAACTTACTGGAAATAGGATACAGACTGTTTCATCTTTAAATATCCACCTGCATTTGGGAGCAAATGACTTTTATTTCTCATCAATAGCTGTCAGGGAAAAGAAATTTGAAAGCAATTTTACCACCTGGAAGGAGTTGCTGGTTTCTCTGCACTCCCAGCAGTTCCCTGAGCACGTCTGAAAGCCTTACGGGCGTTGGGTACCCTTGAAACTCAGTCCTTACAGGGCAGAGCTTTTTCCCACCGTGAAAATACTTGTCACTGTCCTGGACATAGGTATCGGCTCACATGGCTGCCTTCGCTTAATATTCTTAGCAAATAAAACCCATGTGAGCTGCACCGCCTTCACCCCTCTTGGTAGCGATGCTTCTCCATCACGGCAGTGAAGCAGGAGGCAGAACAAGCGCTCATCTGTACCAGCTCTCTGGGCCGTGCCAGCAGCGAGCGTTGGCTCATCGGTATCAGTGGAAACCACGACCTGACAGGCTCGTAAAAGTTTTATGATCAGCGCTTTGCAAGGGCTATGAGACAGGAGGTAATGGGCTGTGATTAATTCTTTCATCCTGATGGTATCGCTGCCAGCTCAGGCACCGTCGCTCTGCATCTCGTGAGGCTGGGATAATGGCAAAACCCAGCTGGTTATCTCCCTGGCCAGGCAGATTTGTACCATCTCTCCAGAAGATGGGACAGTGAGTCAGACCTCATTTTAGGGCTTTCAGGATTAGAAGGGGATGTTCTCCCACATGGTGGTTCCTGTCCTTTTTATACCAAGGTCTGGCTGCTGGTGCTGTCTCCCAGCCCCGCTGTCCCCGGCCAGCCGAGCCCTCACCGAGTCCGGTGGCACCGAATCAGTGATGGCTCTCGTTCGCTGCCAGCCCCCGTGCCGTGTTGTGCCGCTGCAGTGACGGCAGGG
>NW_009613817.1:53054-54019 GCF_000690535.1 Cariama cristata
GCCCCAGCCGCGGGAGGGTTTGGGAGGCAGAGGGCAAAGGGCACAAACATCCATCGGGGATGAGTGCGATTGCCACTGCTCATTGCAGAGGTGGCTTTTCCCAGACTGAATTTTGAGCTGGCATCATGCTAAATCCCTTTAGCTGTTTTGCTTTGGTTTTTCCTCCCCATTTGGCAAGCAATACAAATTTGGGGAATGTCCCATGGGATTGTTCCCTTTGATATGACCATACAGCAGCGCTGACTTTTCCTTGGGGTGTTTGTCTGCAAACAGTGATGGCAACTGGGCCAGAGCTCCTGTATGTGAAGAAGAAATATGTTTTCAGTTTGATTCAGCCTTTACGTATCACTATGTTAATGTTAAGAAGTCAAATTCAACCCATTTGCCCGCTCTTTGGGGATAAAAGCTGTCTATCGGCATAGAGCACTGAGAATGAAGCAGTTAGGATGGCCTAAGGCCAGACTTTATTAAGAGGAGTTAATCTGTAGATGGGAGTCTCCTCGTACAGCTACACCTCTGGGGGCAAAGTGCTGGTGCAAATCGTCCTCACTCCTTGCCTGGCCGCTTCACCCAGCTGTGGGTCGGAGCAGATGTGAGATCTGCAGCTTGTGCTCCAGCCTGAACGCTATTCCAGATGTTTCCACAGTTGCACACGTGGTGGGCACATGGCTTGTGCTTCCCTACTGCCACAAAACAGGTGTGTGCCACCTGAGGACACCTGAGCTCTGAGCCAGGCGGTACTCCCCGCTGTCCCGCGCTGTCAGTGCCTCACGCCTATTAAAATGTTTAATTGTAGCTTTTCTCAACTCGTTGGACAGTTGCAGCGCTGCACTTAAAACCCGTTCGCCCGGGACAATTGGACTGTGTGTTTTGGATGGTTTCACCCGCAAGACCGACGTGTGACACCTCTGCGCACATCTGGGCAGCGTTTGGCCAAGGGCTTTCTCACAGCTCAAGCCTTCACC
>NW_009613818.1:0-205 GCF_000690535.1 Cariama cristata
GTGGGTACAGGAGACGAGAGGCCCAGCCACGCCACATCCCGCTTGTGATGGCCACGCAGAAGGCTGGGGATGCACTTGTGTCCCCCCAGACCCCCACACGCGCGCAGTCGGGCTGCAGTGGGTATTGCTACCCTGGTGGTTGCGTTGTTTCTGCCCTCCCTGTGCACATGCCTGCTGCTGGCCATCGGAGGTGCGGTCGGGGGCG
>NW_009613818.1:398-609 GCF_000690535.1 Cariama cristata
GCTGGGCTGTGTTGCACCACACTGGGGTGGGTGTGTGGTGGGGTCCTGCTGTTGGGGAGGGGTGAGCACCGGGCTGGGCACTCAGGGCATCTCTCCAGAGCTATTTGAGAGTCCATTGCTGGAGTCAGAAGAGGAACATCTTCTGCTGGACCCGGGCAACACATTGAAACTGTACTGTGACGCCAATCGGAGCGGTGCCAGCGTGGTCTGG
>NW_009613818.1:666-962 GCF_000690535.1 Cariama cristata
CCTGCTGGAGATCTTGGAGGTCACCTACAAGGACTCGGGGCTCTATGTGTGCCGTGCACAGGGGACTGGGGAGATCCTGCGCAACTTCACCATCTCCATCGTGGGTAGGAGTCCTGGCAGTGCCCAGCTCCCCCCCCGCCCCGGGACAGCAAGGCAGCTGCTACCCGCCTGGCCCTGCAGGCAGGGATGTCCTTCTCAACTCATTTTCCTTTGCAGACTCGCTGGCGTCAGGTGATGACGATGAAGACAGTGATGGGGACGGTCCCCACAGTGACCGAAACGAGGACCCTGTCTAC